>NC_030684.2:2176716-2181024 GCF_000004195.4 Xenopus tropicalis
AGGAAAAGCACTTAAGAGATACGAGCTATGACTTGGATGAGTTGTGAATGGCCTCTCAGAGCTTTAGTATACTCCATTGAAGCAATATGCAAGCAAGTGATCTAGTGCGAGACAGAGTATGAAGAGCCTACTGTATGTCCAGATCGAAGACACGCGTAAAAGATATTAGAGACAGAAGAGCGAGAAGAAAATAGGAAACTCAGTAAGATAAAGGACAAAATAGACAAAAAAAAGGGCAGAAGATATAGAAGATAAAAGTATATGGGCAAGTAAGACAGCAAATAAAGAGAAAAAAAGAAAGGAGAACAATAAGGACAGAATAGAGGAGACAGTGAGTGATCTATATAAAAATAAAAAAGTAAAAAAATCAGTAGAGTATAAAAGGATGGTGAGACATGATGAAGGACAAAGAATGAAAAAGAAAAAGAGAAAAAAAAAAAAAAGAATGGTAGACAGAGAGATATAGAGACAAAATAAGAAAAAGTAACAGAGAGGTAAGAAAAAGAGAGCGGAGAGAGAGAGAGACGGATAAAGCCTGCAAGTTCGAGAGAGTAAACAAGGTGGTAATTTCAAGAATTATACAATCTATTAAGGCACAGCATGTTCAATCGAATCAGTAAACAAGTATGAGGTGATTCTTGATGAATAGAAATTCAAATATAGTGGGTCACGTTACATATGAGAGAGTCGAGAGTGCGCACTCATGTGAATTTCACCGGTTTAAGTAATTACGTAGAGTTTAATGATCACATAACGAATAAATGGGAAGAGAGTACGCATTGAGGAGTCGACATATTAGAGGCCTATCACTCCTACACACACTATCCCTCCCACACACACACTCACTACATACACAGACGAGATCAAACCGATCACACTTTCACACTCATTTTTTAGATAAGCACAGGTTCATCACTCACACACTTGAGCCTCCTTACCTATCGCACGCATGTAAATATGAGAGCGACAAGCAGCTCACAGCGAGCTCGCCGACGACGTGTACAACGGGACATAGCCGGACAGCTAGCGACGCTTTCTCGTCTATATCCGAGAAATCACGTGCAGACGGCGCTGACATCCGCGTATTTGACAAAAGAACATTTCACCCCAAATCACTCCATCAGCTGGGATTGCTTCCCCTCCCCTACAGCAAAAAATGAAAATGTTTATATTTATAACACCCCCCCCCCCGCCAGTGGATACTCTTCCTAAGACCAGAAGCTTTCATTAAATACATTAACACCAAAACAAAGTCTTGAACAAGGAAGGAACGACCTCCCCCCACCCCCCCCGGCTCCTACGATTGGTTGAGCCCGAGACTGATTGGCAGGAGGCTGTTTAACTTGCCCTTTAATATCCCAATTGGTAGAGGCCTCTGGGCTCAAAAACATAGGGGGTCCCCTTGGCCTGAGGGGGGGGGCAAATATATTGGTTATTGGTCGAATGAGAAGAACTGGGGGCCCTTCCGCTGCTAAACTACAACTCCCAGAATGCTTTGCCAATCTGCGCTGTAATAATGGCAGTTACTAATCTTGCAACTACAACTCCCAGAATTCTCTATCAACCTTCAGCCTCTCTGCCTGGTGTATGGGGCAGGATTGAGGCCCAGATGTGGGGGGGCCACTAGTCTAGGGGGGGCAGATTATATCTGCGACTATGACGTTGCGCTTCCCCTTTAAAAGCAACGATGTATGGAAAACACAGGGTTCGGGGTTCCCTATAGTCGCATCAGGGCGCAGGCTGGCACTTAGGGTTGATGCCAATGTTATTAATATGTTTGTTCCTGGTTGCTAAGTTTGCTGTCCTTAGCAACCAGGCTGCTGCATGTCTGTCTGATTGGTTCATTATTCTTATTACCAAGGGGCTCATTTACTAACAGAGGGGCCGTATCCATGGTGACGATTGAGCAGTCGGTGTATAAATAAGCCCCTGCCGAGGGGGGGGTGATTCATGGATACGGGGTCTGCGCTGGGGGCGGGGCTCCGTCTCCGGAATATTTCCATGTGTTTCTGGGATCTATGGAATGTATAAATGTTTGGGGGTTTCTAGGGCGGCGGCTCCGGGGGCGTCCCATACGGTTTCCCTGCGCTTAGTTACCCCCCCCGGTAACCTAAACCCAAACACTGGGGGGGGCCCAAACCCACCCCAGCTACAGCTGCACCCTTGTACATTTCCTTTCCAATCCTGTTGCTAGGGCTCATGGCCATAGCAACCAGGAGTAACATACAGCGCTGCTGTCTCGCTACTGGGAGCCCTGGGGCAACTGGGGGCCTAAACCATAGAAATGCCCTGGGGCCCCCCCCCGCCATAGAAATTCACCATGCCTAGGTACAAAATATCTGGATCGACTCGCCACGCCTGGATAGGGAATATCTAGATCGACTCGCCACGCCTGGATAGGGAATATCTAGATCGACTCGCCACGCCTGGATAGGGAACATCTGGATCGACTCGCCACGCCTGGATAGGGAACATCTAGATCGACTCGCCACGCCTGGATAGGGAACATCTAGATCGACTCGCCACGCCTGGATAGGGAACATCTAGATCGACTCGCCACGCCTGGATAGGGAATATCTAGATCGACTCGCCACGCCTGGATAGGGAATATCTGGATCGACTCGCCACGCCTGGATAGGGAACATCTGGATCGACTCGCCACGCCTGGATAGGGAACATCTGGATCGACTCGCCACGCCTGGATAGGGAATATCTGGATCGACTCGCCACGCCTGGATAGGGAACATCTAGATCGACTCGCCACGCCTGGATAGGGAATATCGAGATCGACTCGCCACGCCTGGATAGGGAATATCTGGATCGACTCGCCACGCCTGGATAGGGAACATCTGGATCGACTCGCCACGCCTGGATAGGGAACATCTGGATCGACTCGCCACGCCTGGATAGGAATATCTAGATCGACTCGCCATGCCTGGATAGGGAGCATCTAGATCGACTCGCCACGCCTGGATAGGGAATATCTAGATCGACTCGCAACGCCTGGATAGGGAATATCGAGATCGACTCGCCACGCCTGGATAGGGAACATCTAGATCGACTCGCCACGCCTGGATAGGGAATATCGAGATCGACTCGCCACACCTGGATAGGGAACATCTGGATCGACTCGCCACGCCTGGATAGGGAACATCTGGATCGACTCGCCATGCCTGGATAGGGAACATCTAGATCGACTCGCCACGCCTGGATAGGGAACATCTAGATCGACTCGCCACGCCTGGATAGGGAATATCTAGATCGACTCGCCACGCCTGGATAGGGAACATCTAGATCGACTCGCCACACCTGGATAGGGAATATCTAGATCGACTCACCACGCCTGGATAGGGAACATCTAGATCGACTCGCCACGCCTGGATAGGGAACATCTAGATCGACTCGCCACGCCTGGATAGGGAATATCTAGATCGACTCGCCACACCTGGATAGGGAACATCTAGATCGACTCGCCACGCCTGGATAGGGAACATCTGGATCGACTCGCCACGCCTGGATAGGGAACATCTAGATCGACTCGCCACGCCTGGATAGGGAACATCTAGATCGACTCGCCACGCCTGGATAGGGAATATCTAGATCGACTCGCCACGCCTGGATAGGGAACATCTAGATCGACTCGCCACACCTGGATAGGGAACATCTGGATCGACTCACCACGCCTGGATAAGGAATATCTAGATCGACTCACCACGCCTGGATAGGGAATATCTAGATCGACTCGCCATGCCTGGATAGGGAACATCTGGATCGACTCGCCACGCCTGGATAAGGAATATCTAGATCGACTCACCACGCCCGGATAGGGAACATCTGGATCGACTCACCACGCCTGGATAGGGAACATCTAGATCGACTCGCCACGCCTGGATAGGGAACATCTAGATCGACTCGCCACACCTGGATAGGGAACATCTAGATCGACTCGCCACACCTGGATAGGGAACATCTAGATCGACTCGCCACACCTGGATAGGGAACATCTAGATCGACTCGCCACACCTGGATAGGGAATATCTAGATCGACTCGCCACACCTGGATAGGGAACATCTAGATCGACTCGCCACACCTGGATAGGGAACATCTAGATCGACTCGCCACGCCTGGATAGGGAATATCTAGATCGACTCGCCACGCCTGGATAGGGAATATCTAGATCGACTCGCCACACCTGGATAGGGAACATCTAGATCGACTCGCCACACCTGGATAGGGAACATCTAGATCGACTCGCCACACCTGGATAGGGAACATCTGGATCGACTCGCCACACCTGGATAAGGAAT
>NC_030684.2:2182024-2410092 GCF_000004195.4 Xenopus tropicalis
CGTTCCGCTGCACCCCTGGCCGACTCCCAGCACCCTGCTCCCTCCCCCCCCCACTCCCCTGCCCCCTCTGCCCCCTACTCCCTGCCCTCTGCCCCCCACTCCCTGCCCCCCTCTGCCCCACCTCCCTGCACCCTCTGCCCCCCCACTCCCTGCTCCCTCTGCCCCCCACTCCCCTGCCCCCTCTGCCCCCCCACTCCCTGCCCCCTCTGCCCCCCCCACTCCCTGCCCCCTCTGCCCCCCACTCCCTGCCCCCCTCTCCTGCCCCTCTGCCCCCCACTCCCTGCACCCTCTGCCCCCCACTCCCTGCACCCTCTGCCCCCCACTCCCTGCTCCTCTGCCCCCCACTCCCTGCCCCTCTGCCCCCACTCCCTGCCCCCCTCTGCCCCCCACTCCCTGCCCCCTCTGCCCCCACTCCCTGCCCCCTCTGCCCCCACTTCCCTGCACCCTCTGCCCCCCCCACTCCCTGCTCCCTCTGCCCCCCACTCCCTGCCCCCTCTGCCCCCCACTCCCTGCTCCCTCTGCCCCCACTCCCTGCCCCCTCTGCCCCCACTCCCTGCCCCCTCTGCCCCCCACTCCCTGCACCCTCTGCCCCCCACTCCCTGCACCCTCTGCCCCCCACTCCCTGCCCCCTCTGCCCCCCACTCCCTGCTCCCTCTGCCCCCCACTCCCTGCTCCCTCTGCCCCCCACTCCCTGCCCCCTCTGCCCCCCACTCCCTGCACCCTCTGCCCCCCACTCCCTGCACCCTCTGCCCCCACTCCCTGCCCCCTCTGCCCCCACTCCCTGCCCCCTCTGCCCCCCACTCCCTGCACCCTCTGCCCCCCACTCCCTGCACCCTCTGGCACAGGCCCCTCTCCCCCCCCCCCAAGTTTTCCCGCCGATATCCACTGTGTAGCTCCGCCCAGGCTGACGCCATGCCAGCTCATTCACACTTGTGCCTTTCCCAGTAGCCCCCTCGGGGGGTCATTAATGGGAGTTGGACTGACAAAAAGACATCATTAGGGCCCCCCCCCTCACTAATCCTATTAGGGCCTTTCTGTTCCTGGGGGCCACACTGACCCCGCCCCTGCACAAGGGGCCAATCACAGGTTCCCAGGGGCCACAATCTCACTTCCCAATGCAGTTAGTGGCCCCAAACATGTAGGAACCCCCGGGCCCTGAATGTCAGTTCCTGAGCAGCCCCCCCCCCCGACTCTGGGGCCCCTCTATCTGTCACTGCCCGGGGGGGGGGGGAACAGGTGCCGAATGGAAAGTTCTTTTCCTGCCCCAGAGAAATGTAATTAAGGAGGTGCGGGGGGGCTCCATAAACAGAGCGGCGGGGGGGCCCCGGATAATGAAGCCATTTGCCTTATTGTTGCTGCTCGGCGGGTCGGCGGCTCTAACAATGGGGGACAGAGGGGCAGATGAGAGGAGCTGGGGGGGCAAATACAGGGGAAGGGGCAGCTCTTCCCTTACAGCCCATTGTGCCCCCAGCACAGCTGCCCAATGATCACATGACCCCCGGGCCCTTCTCTGCTCTCATTGGTGGGCACTGGGGAGGGAGGGGCACAGGTTACTCCATTCTGTCCGTAGGTTTTACTTTCCCTTTATTTCCAGGAGCCATGGGGGGGGGGGGGGTGTTTGTGTTGCCCCTGCCCAGGGCAGGTGTGTGTGTGGTGGGGGGATTGCAAGGGCCCCTTGATGTGAAGCCCCCAGTAAGTCTGTGGCCCCTATCACTGCCTGTGGCCCCTATCCCTGCCTGTGGCCCCTATCCCTGCCTGTGGCCCCTATCCCTGCCTGTGGCCCCTATCCCTGCCTGTGGCCCCTATCACTGTCTGTGGCCCCTATCCCTGCCTGTGGCCCCTATCCCTGCCTGTGGCCCCTATCACTGTCTGTGGCCCCTATCCCTGCCTGTGGCCCCTATCACTGTCTGTGGCCCCTATCACTGTCTGTGGCCCCTATCCCTGCCTGTGGCCCCTATCCCTGCCTGTGGCCCCTATCACTGTCTGTGGCCCCTATCCCTGCCTGTGGCCCCTATCCCTGCCTGTGGCCCCTATCACTGTCTGTGGCCCCTATCACTGCCTGTGGCCCCTATCCCTGCCTGTGGCCCCTATCACTGTCTGTGGCCCCTATCCCTGCCTGTGGCCCCTATCACTGCCTGTGGCCCCTATCCCTGCCTGTGGCCCCTATCCCTGCCTGTGGCCCCTATCCCTGCCTGTGGCCCCTATCACTGTCTGTGGCCCCTATCCCTGCCTGTGGCCCCTATCACTGTCTGTGGCCCCTATCCCTGCCTGTGGCCCCTATCCCTGCCTGTGGCCCCTATCCCTGCCTGTGGCGCCCTATCACTGTCTGTGGCCCCTATCACTGACTGTGGCCCCTATCCCTGCCTGTGGCCCCTATCCCTGCCTGTGGCCCCTATCACTGTCTGTGGCCCCTATCCCTGCCTGTGGCCCCTATCACTGTCTGTGGCCCCTATCACTGTCTGTGGCCCCTATCCCTGCCTGTGGCCCCTATCACTGTCTGTGGCCCCCTATCACTGTCTGTGGCCCCTATCACTGACTGTGGCCCCTATCCCTGCCTGTGGCCCCTATCATTGTCTGTGGCCCCTATCCCTGCCTGTGGCCCCTATCACTGTCTGTGGCCCCTATCACTGTCTGTGGCCCCTATCCCTGCCTGTGGCCCCTATCACTGTCTGTGGCCCCTATCACTGCCTGTGGCCCCTATCACTGCCTGTGGCCCCTATCACTGCCTGTGGCCCCTATCCCTGCCTGTGGCCCCTATCCCTGCCTGTGGCCCCTATCACTGTCTGTGGCCCCTATCCCTGCCTGTGGCCCCTATCACTGGTCTGTGACCCCTATCACTGCCTGTGGCCCCTATCACTGTCTGTGGCCCCTATCCCTGCCTGTGGCCCCTATCCCTGCCTGTGGCCCCTATCACTGTCTGTGGCCCCTATCCCTGCCTGTGGCCCCTATCACTGACTGTGGCCCCTATCCCTGCCTGTGGCCCCTATCCCTGCCTGTGGCCCCTATCCCTGCCTGTGGCCCCTATCCCTGCCTGTGGCCCCTATCCCTGTCTGTGGCCCCTATCCCTGCCTGTGGCCCCTATCCCTGCCTGTGGCCCCTATCCCTGCCTGTGGCCCCTATCACTGCCTGTGGCCCCTATCACTGCCTGTGGCCCCTATCCCTGTCTGTGGCCCCTATCCCTGTCTGTGGCCCCTATCCCTGTCTGTGGCCCCTATCCCTGCCTGTGGCCCCTATCACTTCAGTGTTTGTTTCAGCCCAGAAGGCATTGGCCCAGTGACTATAAACACTCACATGAGATACAGGGGGCTCAGGCCAATAGGGGGGTCCCGGGGGGGGGGGGGCACTATAGTAATGGAGACAGATTTGCGAGTCCCTGTGTGTGGGGGGGGGGGCAGAGGGGCAGTTACAGGAGCTGTTGTTCTACCCACTGGCCACTGGGTGGCGCTCACACTACAGGTCCCTGCCCCCCCATTACTCACTGCAGGATTCTGTTTGATGGGTCAGTGCTGGGGGCAATGAGGGTCTGGGGCACCAGCTTCTGCCCCCGGAGCTTTCCCAGCAGCCCCTGCGGTGGGGGCACATTCTGTTCTTTATGTCTCATTGGATGTGAATTTGTTTATATGCAGATTTCTGCGCAGTGGGTGTGGCCTATTCTGTGCTCAGCAATGCGAGTTATATGGCAGCTCCGCCAGTCAGAGAATCACTAGGCAGACTGGGGGGTATTTACCTTCTCATTCAGTGACTGGGGGGGGGGGGGGGGAATAATCTCGATTAGGTTGAGGCAGTTACCCCATTGTTTGTGTTAGTGTTGCCCCCTGTGTTTGCCCTGAGATGGGGGGATAAGGGCAGAGAGCCAGACATGATGGTATCAGTGCCCCCCCCCCCCCGTACCGGTGTCAGGGAATCCAGGGTGGGGGCCAAGCTGTAAATAACAACTCCCAGCCGCCTCTCACCCCCAGGCACATACATGCAGGTGTCTAGACAGGTGTAACTGGGGCTGACCTGCCCTACTGCCCCGGCCTGGGGGGTATCAGGGGCCACAAGCACTGGGAACAGGTGCCCATAGGCAAATGACTCCTTTATATTCATTCATGGGCAGAATTATTAACTGCCCCCCCCCCCCATTCATCTCAACGGAGTCAGTAGCGGGAAGGGGCAGCTACTATAGCTTGTACCAAAGAGCTGACAATCTACAGGAGTGTTTAGCGGTAAGTGGGAGAGTGAGGGGCAGGGGGTGGGGGCAGAGCTGCGACATGAAAGGCCCCTATTGTCCCCCAGTCACACTGCGCTGTTTGAAGTCGTTTGTCTCCCAAAACAAAGCTCTGTTGACTCAAATGACTGCGACAATGGGGCGGCCAAACAGCCACCGGCCCCCAGCCCCCGACTAAATAGCATCAAAGTGCCCCCCCCCCGGCCCACTCCCCATTACAATATGAAGAGAATGAAAGGCGTGAGAGGGGGGGCCCCATTGGCCGGACAGTCCCCCTTCCTCTTCTAATTACCTTCCCTCTCAGGCTGGGGGGGCACCGGGGGGGCAAAATAACCCACATTCTAATATTAATAAAGGGGATATTTGCATTGCCCCCCCCCGGCAGGTTCCATGCGATCTGTGGGACATACAAGTGGGAGCTACCATAGCGCTTATATGGGGGGGTTATGTTCTGCTTGCACAGTCTCCGCAACAAGTGCCCCCCAGCTCTATGGCAGCCCCTCTGCACTTGTTTAGACCGACCTGCCCCCCCCCCCCCCCCCCCGCAGGTCACTGACAGGGTAACTCCTCTTCCTCGGTGCGAAGTAATAACCTGCCCGGGGGGGGGGGGGGCTGTTGGGACCTGCGGGGTGGGGGGGCTGTTGGGACCTGCGGGGGGGGGGGGGCTGTTGGGACCTGCGGGGGGGGGGGGCTGTTGGGACCTGCGGGGGGGGGGGGGGGCTGTTGGGACCTGCGGGGGGGGGGGGGGCTGTTGGGACCTGCGGGGGGGGGGGCTGTTGGGACCTGCGGGGGGGGGGCTGTTGGGACCTGCAGGGCCGGGGGCACAAGGTGCATTTCCCTGTGTGACTGCAGGAATTCCCAGTAAGTACTGACTTGTGAACTTGTGCCCCTCCCTCCCGCCAGCGCGGCAAGGGTTAATACGGGAAAGTGTGGGGGGGGTTATTACTGCCCAGTGGCCCCCAGAATCCCTGTATATGGCAATGCAGCTACACAGACCGGGGGGGACTTTCCCTTTCCCAGCGCTTTGATCCTGTGTAATGGGGGATTAATGTGGGGCCCCCCGGCAGGCGGCTCATATGCACATCACAGGGGTATTAGGGGCCCCACTGGGATCAGTGCAAGTTCCCATGTGTTTCTATTAATTGCAGCCCCCGCTCGGCCCTTCCTGCTGGGGGGGGGGGGGCATTGGGGCTATAGGGTAACACTGGGGCAGGAAGGCACAGGGCACAGGGGTACATTCTATATTGTACATTAGGGGCTCTACCTGTATATATAGGGGTGTGCTGGGGGGCCCCAAACAGAGCAGTGTGGGGGCAAGGCTGGGGCAGTATGGGTGCAAGGCTGGGGCAGTGAGGGGGCAAGGCTGGGGCAGTGTGGGGGCAAGGCTGGGGCAGTGAGGGGGCAAGGCTGGGGCAGTGAGGGGGCAAGGCTGGGGCAGTGTGGGTGCTAGGCTAGGGCAGTGAGGGGGCAAGGCTGGGGCAGTGTGGGTGCTAGGCTAGGGCAGTATGGGGGCAAGGCTGGGGCAGTGAGGGGGCAAGGCTGGGGCAGTGAGGGGGCAAGGCTGGGGCAGTGTGGGTGCTAGGCTAGGGCAGTATGGGGGCAAGGCTGGGGCAGTGAGGGGGCAAGGCTGGGGCAGTGAGGGGGCAAGGCTGGGGCAGTGAGAGGGCAAGGCTGGGGCAGTATGGGGGCAAGGCTGGGGCAGTGTGGGTGCTAGGCTGGGGCAGTGTGGGTGCTAGGCTGGGGCAGTGTGGGTGCTAGGCTGGGGCAGTGTGGGTGCTAGGCTGGGGCAGTGTGGGTGCTAGGCTGGGGCTGTGTGGGTGCTAGGCTGGGGCACCTAAAGAAGAGTTGGATGGGGCATCATGTGACCATAGAGAAACTGATGATAAGTGGGGTGCAGGGGGAATGGATCCTGGGGGGGGCTTGAGGGGTTATGGGAAGGGGCCCCAGAGAGAGGATTCTGTGTGGCCCTATCAGCTGGCAGAGCCCTTAGGTACCGACCTGCCTGTGCCCTTTGCCCCCTGTTGGCATCACATAAGGATTGACTCTGATTCTGTGTATTGTGCCCATACAGGGCTGTGCCCCAAGGAGCTGACAATCTAACCTGGTGCATAGAGTCCAGTTGCCCCTGCACTGCCCCTGGGGGCGGATTCTCTGCGCAGAGAGTGAAGGATTCCAGGGCAATTATGGGGTTAATAGGCGAATAACGATATAATGGTCAGTCCCGGTGCGGTTCCTGCAATGGCCACAAGAGGGAAGCAGAGCTCCTGAACAGTTAATAGAGCTGACAGGGGCCCCGCCCCATGAGCGTAATTGGCTGCCGGCAGGGGCTCCGGATGAGGTCACAGGCGCGGTTATATAAGGAGGGTGCGGAGTGCGGGCAGCAGTCAGTGAGTAGCAGCCGCTGTGGGTACGGGAGCTCCGGAGAGACGGGAACAAGGTAAGGCGGGCACATGTCTGCGGTACCGGGGTCTGTGTGGCGCTGAGGCTGCTGGGAGGGACTTGCGAGATGCTCAGGAGCCCTGACTCCCTGTGTGACTGTGCGGCCCCCCGCTCCGAACTCCCATTGTAATGGCTGCTGGGAGTTGTAGTTCTGTAACAGCGGGACATGGGGGACCCAGCGGGTGTGAGGGCCATTGGGCCGGTACCGCTCAGTACCCCCCCCCCCCCGGTGCTGCCTGGCCTATAGAGTCCAGCTGTCCCGGTGTAACTGGGTCTGTATCGGTACCGGCCGCACTGAGCCTTTGGGAAAAGCTGGGGGGCCCCGGGAACTGGGGGGCCGGTCCCTTTAATAACCGGCGGGTCTGGTGCTGAAACCACTGGGATTTCCTACTGGAGGGAAGTTGTTACCCGGGCAGGAAACTGTGCCACAGAGCTTGCAATCTATTCCCTCCTCCCCTGTGCCCTAATAACCCATACCCTGTACTGTGCCAACCCCTGTGCCCTAATAACCCATACCCTGTACTGTGCCAACCCCTGTGCCCTAATAACCCATACCCTGTACTGTGCCAACCCCTGTGCCCTAATAACCATACCCGTACTGTGGCCAACCCTGTACCCTAATAACCCATACCCTGTCTGTTGCCAACCCCTGTGCCCTAAAACCCAATACCCTGTACGTGCCAACCCCTGCTGCCCTTAATAACCCGTACCCTGTACTGCTGGCCCAACCCTGTGCCCTAATAACCCAACCCCTGTACTGTTGCCCAACCCCTGTGCCCTAAGAATCCCCAACCCTGTACTGTGCCAACCCCTGTGCCCTAATAACCCATAACCCTGTAGCTGCTGCCAACCCTACCCTAACCCAACCTGTACGGCCAACCCCTGGCCCTTAATAACCACATACCCTGTACTGCTGCCAACCCCTGTGCCCTAATAACCCATACCCTGTACTGTGCCAACCCCTGTGCCCTAATAACCCATACCCTGTACTGTGCCAGCCCCTGTGCCCTAATAACCCATACCCTGTACTGTGCCAACCCCTGTGCCCTAATAACCCATACCCTGTACTGTGCCAACCCCTGTGCCCTAATAACCCATACCCTGTACTGTGCCAACCCCTGGCCCCTAATAACCCATACCCTGTACTGTGCCAACCCCTGTGCCCTAATAACCATACCCTGTACTGTGCCAACCCCTGTGCCCTAATACCCATTACCCTGTACTGTGCCAACCCCTGTGCCCTAATAACCCATACCCTGTACTGTGCCAACCCCTGTGCCCTAATAACCCATACCCTGTACTGTGCCAACCCCTGTGCCCTAATAACCCATACCCTGTACTGTGCCAACCCCTGTGCCCTAATAACCCATACCCTGTACTGTGCCAACCCCTGTGCCCTAATAACCCATACCCTGTACTGTGCCAACCCCTGTGCCCTAATAACCCATACCCTGTACTGTGCCAACCCCTGTGCCCTAATAACCCATACCCTGTACTGTGCCAACCCCTGTGCCCTAATAACCCATACCCTGTACTGTGCCAACCCCTGTACCCCTAATAACCATACCCTGTACTGTGCCAACCCCTGTGCCCTAATAACCCATACCCTGTACTGTGCCAACCCCTGTGCCCTAATAACCCATACCCTGTACTGTGCCAAACCCCTGTGCCCTATTAACCCATACCCTGTACTGTGCCAACCCCTGTGCCCCTAATAACCCACCCTGTACTGTTCCAACCCCTGTGCCCCTAATAACCCATACCCTGTACTGTGCCAACCCCTGTACCCCTAATAACCCATACCCTGTACTGTGCCAACCCCTGTGCCCTAATAACCCATACCCTGTACTGTGCCAACCCCTGTGCCCTAATAACCCATACCCTTTACTGTGCCAACCCCTGTGCCCTAATAACCCATACCCTGTTACTGTGCCAACCCCTGTGCCCTAATAACCCATACCCTGTACTGTGCCAACCCCTGTGCCCTAATAACCCATACCTTGTACTGTTGCCAACCCTGTGCCCTAATAACCCATACCCTGTACTGTGCCAACCCCTGTGCCCTAATAACCCATACCCTGTACTGTGCCAACCTGTGCCCTAATAACCCATACCCTGTACTGTGCCAACCCCTGTGCCCTAATAACCCATACCCTGTACTGTGCAACCCCCTGTACCCCTAATAACCCATACCCTGTACTGTGCCAACCCCTGTGCCCTAATAACCCATACCCTGTACTGTGCCAACCCCTGTGCCCTAATAACCCATACCCTTTACTGTGCCAACCCCTGTGCCCTAATAACCCATACCCTGTACTGGCCCAACCCCTGTGCCCTAATAACCCATTACCCTTTACTGTGCCAACCCCTGTGCCCTAATAACCCATACCCTGTACTGTGCCAACCCCTGTACCCTAATAACCCATACCCTGTACTGTGCCAACCCCTGTGCCCTAATAACCCATACCCTGTACTGTGCAAAACCCCTGTGCCCCTAATGACCCATACCCTGTACTGTGCCAACCCCTGTGCCCTAATAACCCACCCTGTACTGTGCCAACCCCTGTGCCCTAATAACCCATACCCTGTACTGTGCCAACCCCTGTGCCCTAATAACCCATACCCTGTACTGTGCCAACCCCTGTGCCCTAATAACCCATACCCTGTACTGTGCCAACCCCTGTGCCCTAATAACCCATACCCTGTACTCTGCCAACCCCTGTGCCCCCTAATAACCCATACCCTGTACTGTGCCAACCCCTGTGCCCTAATAACCCATACCCTGTACTGTGCCAACCCCTGTGCCCTAATAACCCATACCCTGTACTGTGCCAACCCCTGTGCCCTAATAACCCATACCCTGTACTGTGCCAACCCCTGTGCCCTAATAACCCATACCCTGTACTGTGCCAACCCCTGTGCCCTAATAACCCATACCCTGTACTGTGCCAACCCCTGTGCCCTAATAACCCATACCCTGTACTCTGCCAACCCCTGTGCCCCTATAACCCATACCCTGTACTGTGCCAACCCTGTGCCCTAATAACCCATACCCTGTACTGTGCCAACCCCTGTGCCCTAATAACCCATACCCTGTACTGTGCCAACCCCTGTGCCCTAATAACCCATACCTGTACTGTGCCAACCCCTGTACCCCTAATAACCCATACCCTGTACTGTGCCAACCCCTGTGCCCTAATAACCCATACCCTGTACTGTGCCAACCCCTGTGCCCTAATAACCCATACCTTTACTGTGCCAACCCCTGTGCCCTAATAACCCATACCCTGTACTGTGCCAACCCCTGTGCCCTAATACCCATACCTTTACTGTGCCAACCCCTGTGCCCTAATAACCCATACCCTGTACTGTGCCAATCCCTGTACCCCTAATAACCATACCCTGTACTGTGCCAACCCCTGTGCCCTAATAACCCATACCCTGTACTGTGCCAACCCCTGTGCCCTAATAACCCATACCCTGTACTGTGCCAACCCCTGTGCCCTAATAACCCACCCTGTACTGTGCCAACCCCTGTGCCCTAATAACCCATACCCTGTACTGTGCCAACCCCTGTGCCCTAATAAACCCATACCCTGTACTGTGCCAGCCCCTGTGCCCTAATAACCCATACCCTGTACTGTGCCAACCCCTGTGCCCTAATAACCCATACCCTGTACTGTGCCAACCCCTGTGCCCTAATAACCCATACCCTGTACTGTGCCAACCCCTGTGCCCTAATAACCCATACCCTGTTACTGTGCCAACCCCTGTGCCCTAATAACCCATACCCTGTACTGTGCCAACCCCTGTGCCCTAATAACCCATACCCTGTACTGTGCCAACCCCTGTACCCCTAATAACCCATACCCTGTACTGTGCCAACCCCTGTGCCCCTAATGACCATACCCTGTACTGTGCCAACCCCTTGTCCCTAATAACCCACCCTGCTAACTGTGCCAACCCCTGTGCCCTAATAACCCATACCCTGTACTGTGCCAACCCCTGTGCCCTAATAACCCATACCCTTTACTGTGCCAACCCCTGTGCCCTAATAACCCATACCCTGTACTGTGCCAACCCCTGTACCCCTAATAACCCATACCCTGTACTGTGCCAACCCCTGTGCCCCTAATAACCCATACCCTGTACTGTGCCAACCCCTGTGCCCCCCCCCCCCAGGTTTCCAGGGTCAGTGCCACCCCGCTCTGGGCAGAAATTGCTTTTGAGGCAAAATATTAACTTTCTGCTCTTGTTTTAACCTGCCTGTTTCTAGGGTCAGTAATTCCCTAGCAACCAGACACCTTTGAATCCTGCATCGGGGCAGATAACTCCCAGCCAATCCCACGCAGACTTTCCCAGAAAAAACTTATTTCTCAGAAAAGTCAAATTGGCCAAAACCCCCGGAGGAAATTTCCTTTAGTACAAAATTCCATTATTATGGGACGCGGCGTGGGAGCAGCTGGGGTTGGTTTCTATGGCATCCCCACGGCAACCGGTTATTGGGGTCCCAGTGACTTTTTAATGGAGGGGCCAGTGGGGCCGGTCTGGCAGTGAAAGGGTCTGTGTTTCCTGTGACTCCCGGGTACGAGAAACATTAGCCCCCCCCCCCCCCAATCCTCTGTAACATGAACCCCCGCACTGGCGCCTCCTTCCTTATGTGCCAGTCTGTGGCTGCCTGGCACCGGGGCACCATTCCCTCTCAGTGACAGGCTGTGGGCACAGGTGGGAGGTGCCATAGTGTTTCCCTTAGACAGTACAGTATGGGGGTACAGCTTATTGTGTGCCCAGAACATTCCTTCTCTGTATATTTGTATTTATACATATGGGTAGGGGGTGCCATAGTGTTTCCCTTAGACAGTACAGTATGGGGGTACAGCTTATTGTGTGCCCAGAACATTCCTTCTCTGTGTATTTGTATTATACATATGGGTAGGGGGTGCCATAGTGTTTCCCTTAGACAGTACAGTATGGGGGTACAGCTTATTGTGTGCCCAGAACATTCCCTCTCTGTATATTTGTATTTATACATATGGGTAGGGGGTGCCATAGTGTTTCCCTTAGACAGTACAGTATGGGGGTACAGCTTATTGTGTGCCCAGAACATTCCTTCTCTGTATATTTGTATTTATACATATGGGGTAGGGGGTGCCATAGTGTTTCCCTTAGACAGTACAGTATGGGGGTACAGCTTATTGTGTGCCCAGAACATTCCTTCTCTGTATATTTGTATTTATACATATGGGTAGGGGGTGCCATAGTGTTTCCCTTAGACAGTACAGTATGGGGGTACAGCTTATTGTGTGCCCAGAACATTCCCTCTCTGTATATTTGTATTTATACATATGGGTAGGGGTGCCATAGTGTTTCCCTTAGACAGTACAGTATGGGGGTACAGCTTATTGTGTGCCCAGAACATTCCTTCTCTGTATATTTGTATTTATACATATGGGTAGGGGGTGCCATAGTGTTTCCCTTAGACAGTACAGTATGGGGGTACAGCTTATTGTGTGCCCAGAACATTCCCTCTCTGTATATTTGTATTTATACATATGGGTAGGGGGTGCCATAGTGTTTCCCTTAGACAGTACAGTATGGGGGTACAGCTTATTGTGTGCCCAGAACATTCCTTCTCTGTATATTTGTATTTATACATATGGGTAGGGGGTGCCATAGTGTTTCCCTTAGACAGTACAGTATGGGGGTACAGTATGGGGGTGCAGCTCGGTACCCACTTACCTCTCTCTGTTGCAGGACCAGGAATGGTGAATAACCGGGTCACCGAGTCGACCACCACGGCAGTGAGCAGTAACGGGGGCCCCCCTAAAGCCTGTGCCGGGTGTGGGGGGAAGATTGCCGATCGCTTCCTGCTTTACTCTATGGAGCGGTACTGGCACACCCGCTGCCTGAAGTGCTCGTGCTGCCAGGCACAACTGGGCGAGATTGGCACCTCCTGTTACACAAAGAGCGGCATGATCCTGTGCCGGAACGACTACATCCGGTAAGTGCCCCCCATCTCCGGCCAATTAGATTGGGGGGGGGTTCCTGAAAGAGGAGGGGCATGTCAGTGATAAGGCAGAACTCCCACAATCCCCTCTGGCACCCACTCACTGGCCCTGGCACCTTGGCACTGCCATTGGCATTACATAGGCATTCTGCATAGCTCAAGGCACCCTGTTATTTGGGGGGGCACAGAGGGGGTACATGCTGTGCCAGTGCAAGGGAAACGGAACCTTTTGCCAATGCAGGGGGGCAGCTGTGGGTTTGGGGCAGTTATTAGGGGCATATTGGGATGAGGGGCAGTGCCAGGGGGCCACAGGGCAATGAATGGGTGCAGAGAGCTGTGTGCCAGTTATTGGTACCAGTAAATGGGGAGGGGGGTGACATTATTATTTTTAGCTGCTATGGGGGGGGTATCAGTTTAATGCCAAGATGCCCTCCCTCTGTGTGTGCCCTTGGGTACCGTGCCAACAACACAGCAGTGCCACATTATACCCCCATATATATAAATCTGCCAGTGCGGTGCCAGGTCCACTCGGGCCCCTCCCATCCTGCCCTGGTTTTGTTGCAGCAACACAATTGCCCCCGTGAGTAGGAATTGCCCCCGTGGGAGGGCCCCAGGACTGATCCGGAATTGATTAGGCCCCTCCCACACCCCTGGGGGGCCCCTTTATTACAGATACTGGGGGGGGGGTCCCAACCAGCCATAGCAAATGGGCCCTTCTGTTCCATGCAGATAGGTCTGTAGTGGCCACTCGGAGGCTGGGATTGGGCGGGTACAGTGCCCACTGCCCCCCATGGGATGAGGCTCTTGTACAACTACAACTCCCAGGGGCCCTTTCTGTGTAAATCTCATTCCCCTCCTCTCTGCCAATCACACGCCCCATCTCTGTAACGTGTCTCAGCTTTGCAGGGAAGGAGGATTTCCCTATAGTAACAATGGCACCATTTATACCTGGGCATTCATATAGCGCCCCCTTGTGCCATAGAGCACTGATACCAGCACAGGGGCTGATCCCAAGAGCTTACAGTCTGGTGTAGTTCCCAGGGGCGGCACGTTTGGGTCGGGGGGCAGTTGCCCAGTACTAACCCGCTCTTTGTCTCGGCGCCAGGCTGTTCGGGAGCAGCGGTGCCTGCAGTGCCTGTGGCCAGTCCATCCCTGCCAGCGAGATGGTGATGCGGGCACAGGGCAGCGTTTACCATCTGAAGGTAAGACCACACCCCCTACTTACCCACAATGCACGCAGGGTGGGCGGGGCCAATTTAAAGGGACATCCTTGTGTATTAGGCCTGACAGGGGGGGCTATTGTCTCTGTGTGTCGGTGGGACTCGGGGCAATAAATCTGCTTCTCCCCCCCCCCCAGTGCTTCACATGCGCCACCTGCAGGAACCGACTGGTACCGGGCGACCGATTCCACTACGTCAACGGCGCCATCTTCTGCGAGCACGACCGCCCCACGGGGCTACTGAGCGGCCACTTGAACCCCCTGCAGAGTAACCCCCCCATGCTCCCCGACCAGAAAGTGAGTATGGGCTACATTGTTTCATGAGTCGGAAGCAGCAGTGCAGGTGAATAATCAGCCTTGGATTAACCCTTTGTATCGTGTCCCCCCCCCCCCCTGCAGGTTTGCTAAGAGGTGGAGCCGAGCCGGATGTGTACCCCCCGTGCCTTCTGTTCATATTGCCATGGCGACACATCAGCGACATAGAAAGAAATCTATATATAAATATATATAAAGAAATATATTGCCCCTCCTCCAGGTTATTTTTTTTTTGTTCCTCGTGCCCCGCCCACCACGGACATTCCGATTGGTGTTTCAGTCTGGAAGGAGGGGATAAAGAGACTTGTAAATGACATGTACAAAGAACAAGACCTATTTTCCCATTGGACGGATTTGTGGGAGGAGCTAAGGACTCTTTGTGATGTGCACTGGATATTCCTGTTTGGCGCCGGCCAATCACAAGCCCCGTTACGGATGCACGCCTATATAGCGGGATACTGAGGCGCAGTTGGGGAGTCGGCGACTCGCAGTTTGGATTCTGTACAGGCCAACGGATGCCGCCATGTTGTATTAGACACGCCCTGGGGGAGGAGCCTTGCAACAAGCACTGGGGGTTCCTCCATTTATATAAAGACCCCTCAGGGCCTGGGGGATGCAGCAGGTAGGAAATGGGGGGTGAGGCTGTGCATGCTGGGAAATGTAGTTTTCCAGACGGTTGGTGGGGGGGGCCCCGTAATAAATGGAGTCAGTGACTTCCTGTTCTCTCCCCCTGAGGCTGATGGGAGATGTAGTTCAGGGGCAGCAGTAGGGGCCAGTGTTATTCCGCCCCAGGGGATCCCAGCTGCTGCCCTCGTGGTGTTGCTGAACTACAGCCAATGAGAGAGTGAAGGGTTAAAGATATGTAAGAGACTGGGCTTGTACCATTCTCCTCCCAGGGGGTGTTTGGGGGGGGTCTCATGACAGCACTTACATAGGGGGGTGAGTTTGGGGCACAAATAGCACTAAATAGTGACTGGCCACGCCCCCTGCGCTCCCTGGTGTCACATGTTCCTATTGGTTGTTGGCAAGGGGGGGGGGGCAGTATGTTGTTGCCATGGATCTGCCCTGTCAGCAATGGGGCTTATTATACTCCCTGAGCTGGGGCAGCTGCGTGGGGCAATGGGAATAGAATTAGAGACGGGGGCCAATCAGAGATCAGTAAGGACTGAGCAGCAGAACTAGAGCCTGACGTCAATAAGCCCCGCCCCCTCCATCTTACATCACTGAATGCAGCCTGGGACTAATGAGGGACCCCCAAATGTCGCTCCCTAAGAATGTGGCCCCAATGGTTGATTCCAGCCATAGCGAATTGGAAAGTGACTGGGGGGGGGACACTGGCTGCTCAGTAACTGCCCCCCGTGGGGTATAATCAGGCACGAGAACCATACATATAGGGGCAGTTGTACAGTAAATGTGCCCCCCACTATCTGCCTATTCATTTGTCTTCTGAGATTGGCCAATGGGATTAGGGAGCCCTCAGTGCTGGGTGCCTAATAACAGGAAGGTGCCATTCCATGCCTGGGGGGCCCCCTATCCTTGGCACCTCCCACCCAGTGATGCTGCAGTTGGGGGGGGGGGGGGGTTCCTGTGTAAATAGTTGGAATAAAGGAATTTTGTGCTTTCTGTTGTGTTTTGTCCTGGGTTTGGGCCCCCGGGTTGGGGTTTGGGCCCCCGGGTTGGGGATTGGGCCCCCCCGGGTTGGGGATTGGGCCCCCCGGGTTGGGGATTGGGCCCCCCCGGGTTGGGGATTGGGCCCCCGGGTTGGGGGCGGGAACCGATTTTGTAACAAAAAGAAAAAAAAAATTTAAACAACTTTGCACTTTTTTCTTCCCTTCACCCAATTTTGATGCTGTTATTGAAAATTGAAATAAAACTTAAAGTTTCCATGACAACAGCCTGTTTGAGTCATTTTATTAGCAGCTGGGGGGGTAGGTGGGGCCCTGTGCTGGCTGCTGATAGGCCGCTCATACCTGCACAATAACGGCAGTGAGGTTGCGCTTTATGGCTGATGCAGAAGAGCTGCGATTGGGTCACGTGGGTCACATGAGCATGTACCAAAGCTTGCCTTGTCTTTAAACTGCACAGTGGCTTAACCAATCACAGAGCAGGGTGCTTTCCAAGGAGAGAGATTGGGGCAGAGTGGCCCCCAAAGAGGGGGGTGTCACTAATTGGTTTAATGAGTGGGTTACAATAGTCAATACACCCCTAAATATCCTGTATAAGTGAATACAGAGCTGGGGTGAGCCCCAACTTCACTCCAATCTTGGCAGCTGGCGTGTGATTGGCTGAGCCAATATTCACTACTGATATAGTTTTACTTGCCCTTTACCAACAAGTACAGACTCCCAGGTAGAGCGACATTCAGCCCTGATACAGTTTTACTTGCCCTTTACCAACAAGTACAGACTCCCAGGTAGAGCAACATTCAGCCCTGATACAGTTTTACTTGCCCTTTACCAAAAAGTACAGACTCCCAGGTAGAGCGACATTCAGCCCTGATACAGTTTTACTTGCCCTTTACCAACAAGTACAGACTCCCAGGTAGAGCGACATTCAGCCCTGATACAGTTTTACTTGCCCTTTACCAACAAGTACAGACTCCCAGGTAGAGCGACATTCAGCCTGATACAGTTTTACTTTGCCCTTTACAACAAGTACAGACTCCCAGGTAGAGCGACATTCAGCTGATACAGTTTTACTTGCCCTTTACCAACAAGTACAGACTCCCAGGTAGAGCGACATTCAGCCCTGATATAGTTTACTGCCCTTTACCAACAAGTACAGACTCCCAGTAGAGCGACATTCAGCCCTGATACAGTTTTACTTGCCCTTACCAACAAGTAACAGACTCCCAGGTAGAGCGACATTCAGCCCTGATACAGTTTTTACTTGCCCTTTACCAACAAGTACAGACTCCCAGGTAGAGCGACATTCAGCCCCTGATACAGTTTTACTTGCCCTTTACCAACAAGTACAGACTCCCAGGTAGAGCAACATTCAGCCCTGATACAGTTTTACTTGCCCTTTACCAACAAGTACAGACTCCCAGGTAGAGCGACATTCAGCCCTGATACAGTTTTTACTTGCCCTTTACCAACAAGTACAGACTCCCAGGTAGAGCGACATTCAGCCTGATACAGTTTTACTTGCCCTTTACCAACAAGTACAGACTCCCAGGTAGAGCGACATTCAGCCCTGATACAGTTTTACTTGCCCTTTACCAACAAGTACAGACTCCCAGGTAGAGCGACATTCAGCCCTGATACAGTTTTACTTGCCCTTTACCAACAAGTACAGACTCCCAGGTAGAGCGACATTCAGCCCTGATACAGTTTACTTGCCCTTTACCAACAAGTACAGACTCCCAGGTAGAGCGACATTCAGCTGATACAGTTTTACTTGCCCTTTACCAACAAAGTACAGACTCCCAGGTAGAGCGACATTCAGCCCTGATATAGTTTTACTTGCCCTTTACCAACAAGTACAGACTCCCAGGTAGAGCGACATTCAGCCTGATACAGTTTTACTTGCCCTTTACCAACAAGTACAGACTCCCAGGTAGAGCGACATTCAGCCCTGATACAGTTTTACTTGCCCTTTACCAACAAGTACAGACTCCCAGGTAGAGCGACATTCAGCCCTGATACAGTTTTACTTGCCCTTTACCAACAAGTACAGACTCCCAGGTAGAGCAACATTCAGCCCTGATACAGTTTTACTTGCCCTTTACCAACAAGTACAGACTCCCAGGTAGAGCGACATTCAGCCCTGATACAGTTTTACTTGCCCTTTACCAACAAGTACAGACTCCCAGGTAGAGCAACATTCAGCCCTGATACAGTTTTACTTGCCCTTTACCAACAAGTACAGACTCCCAGGTAGAGCGACATTCAGCCCTGATACAGTTTTACTTGCCCTTTACCAACAAGTACAGACTCCCAGGTACTTGAATCTGATTGGTGGGTATAACCGTGGCCCCCTGGGTGTGAGTGGAGGGAGGGCCCTGAGTGCCTGCGCTCGTTAATGGAGAGCTGTTCATTAGCGGCGATTAATGAGGCATTCATCTTTTTTGCAGTTCAGATTGTTGAAACTAATGAGCCCCTCACCCCCCCCAGTTCCCCCCCAGTTCCCAGGCTGAGACTCCCGGCTGTCGGCTCTCACTCCCTGCCTGGCAGATGTTATAGGCCTGTGGGTCTCGGGCTTAACCCTTCCCCTGCCGGGCACATAAGGCTGCTATTAGATTGTCAGCTCTTGGTGCGAGGGCATGTAGCTCAGAGAATGAGAGCTCCCCAATAGTCCAGACACTTTGGGGACCACCCAGGCTGCGTCTCGCTTTACCCCCAGGTAATTAGGGTTTAACCCTTCCCCTGCCAGGCACATAAGGCTGCTATTAGATTGTCAGCTCTTTGCGCGAGGGCATGTAGCTCAGAGAATGAGAGCTCCCCAATAGTTCAGACACTTTGGGGACCACCCAGGCTGCGTCTCACTTTACCCCCAGGTACTTAGGGTTTAACCCTTCCCCTGCCAGGCACATAAGGCTGCTATTAGATTGTCAGCTCTTTGCGCGAGGGCATGTAGCTCAGAGAATGAGAGCTCCCCAATAGTTCAGACACTTTGGGGACCACCCAGGCTGCGTCTCACTTTACCCCCAGGTACTTAGGGTTTAACCCTGCCGGGCACATAAGGCTGCTATTAGATTGTCAGCTCTTGGTGCGAGGGCATGGAACCATTGCTCAGAACATGAGAGCTCCCCAATAATTCAGACACTTTGGGGACCACCCAGGCTGCGTCTCACTTTACCCCCAGGTACTTAGGGTTTAACCCTTCCCCTGCCGGGCACATAAGGCTGCTATTAGATTGTCAGCTCTTTGCGCGAGGGCATGTAGCTCAGAGAATGAGAGCTCCCCAATAGTTCAGACACTTTGGGGACCACCCAGGCTGCGTCTCACTTTACCCCCAGGTACTTAGGGTTTAACCCTGCCGGGCACATAAGGCTGCTATTAGATTGTCAGCTCTTGGTGCGCGGGCATGGAACCATTGCTCAGAACATGAGAGCTCCCCAATAATTCAGACACATTTGGGGACCACCCAGGCTGCGTCTCACTTTACCCCCAGGTACTTAGGGTTTAACCCTTCCCCTGCCGGGCACATAAGGCAGCTATTAGATTGTCAGCTCTTTGCGCGAGGGCATGTAGCTCAGGGAATGAGAGCTCCCCAATAGTTCAGACACTTTGGGGACCACCCAGGCTGCGTCTCGCTTTACCCCCGAGTACTTAGGGCTTAACCCTTCCCCTACCGGGCACATAAGGCAGCTATTAGATTGTCAGCTCCTGGTGCGAGGGCATGGAACCATTGCTCAGAACATGAGAGCTCCCCAATAATTCAGACATATTTGGGGACCACCCAGGCTGCGTCTCACTTTACCCCCAGGTACTTAGGGTTTAACCCTTCCCCTGCCGGGCACATAAGGCAGCTATTAGATTGTCAGCTCTTTGCGCGAGGGCATGTAGCTCAGGGAATGAGAGCTCCCCAATAGTTCAGACACTTTGGGGACCACCCAGGCTGCGTCTCGCTTTACCCCCGAGTACTTAGGGCTTAACCCTTCCCCTACCGGGCACATAAGGCAGCTATTAGATTGTCAGCTCCTGGTGCGAGGGCATGGAACCATTGCTCAGAACATGAGAGCTCCCCAATAATTCAGACATATTTGGGGACCACCCAGGCTGCGTCTCGCTTTACCCCCCCCAGGTACTTAGGATTTAACCCTTCCCCTGCCTGCCGGGCACATAAGGCTGCTATTAGATTGTCAGCTCCTGGTGCGAGGGCATGGAACCATTGCTCAGAGAATGAGAGCTCCCCAATAATTCAGACACTTTGGGGACCACCCAGGCTGCATCTCGCTTTACCCCCGAGTACTTAGGGCTTAACCCTTCCCCTACCGGGCACATAAGGCAGCTATTAGATTGTCAGCTCTTTGCACGAGGGCATGTAGCTCAGAGAATGAGAGCTCCCCAATAGTTCAGACACTTTGGGGACCACCCAGGCTGCATCTCGCTTTACCCCCAGGTACTTAGGGAAACCCAAGCCCTGAATGAACAATTGCCCCCCGAGCAGACACCTGCGGGGCCCCTAATCCCACAGTCACATTTCAAAGGGGCAGTGCTGGGATTAAACTCCCAGTATCCCCCCCGGGGGGGCCAAATACACACAAATGAACCTATAAACCCCTGGCATGCTGTGGCCCCCTCTCTGCCCCAAAGCATTCTGGGAGGGACCCATCTTTATTGCTCTGTATATATATATAGCAAGGAACACACATCCCTGAACCCCCATTTGGCTGTGGGAGGGTGCTGGGAGTTGTGCCTGCTCCCCCTTTTTATTCCACTGAACCCCAAGTGCCAAAGCCCCCTCGCCCCCCACATTACAGCCAATCATATCTTGGTTTTAGCCCAAAGACATGCCCCTTCCTGATTGGACAGTGCCCCCCCTACTTTTGGGGGGCAAGGCGCAGGGGGGCCCCTGAAGTTCCCTCCACACACCCCCACTGGCCCCTGTACAGCTGCACCGGCACTGCATTGTGGGTAGCTGTGGCCCTGATATACGAGGGGTTAATATCTGCTCAGCGGGGGGGGGGCAGGGGGGGTAGAAAACTTAAATCAAAAAGCTTCAGGGTACGACAAAAAAAAAATTCCCCTCTCACCCAATCAGAGCCTGGTGAATAATTAAAGTGATCAGCGTAATTAGCTTAATTAAGTTAATTTGAGTCCGGGCCGCGCCATATGGCGAGGGGGAAACAAAAGAGGGAAACTAATTAAAAGTAAAATAATGCGGATTTTAATTAACTGGATCCCCAGACATCAGCAGATCCGGCCTCGCGCCGCAGCCGGGTAATTAAAAGCGCGGCTTCACCGGGGGAACATAACGACCCCCCCTTCCCCTGTCTGTGAGCCCCCCGCACTAATGTGCCCCCCCATCCCGTCTGTGAGCCCCCCCGCACTAATGTGCCCCCCCATCCCCTGTCTGTGAGCCCCCCGCACTAATGTGCCCCCCCATCCCCTGTCTGTGAGCCCCCCCGCACTAATGTGCCCCCCCATCCCCTGTCTGTGAGCCCCCCCGCACTAATGTGCCCCCCCATCCCCTGTCTGTGAGCCCCCCTGCACTAATGTGCCCCCCCATCCCCTGTCTGTGAGCCCCCCCGCACTAATGTGCCCCCCCATCCCCTGTCTGTGAGCCCCCCTGCACTAATGTGCCCCCCCATCCCCTGTCTGTGAGCCCCCCCGCACTAATGTGCCCCCCCATCCCCTGTCTGTGAGCCCCCCCGCACTAATGTGCCCCCCCATCCCCTGTCTGTGAGCCCCCCCGCACTAATGTGCCCCCCCATCCCCTGTCTGTGAGCCCCCCTGCACTAATGTGCCCCCCATCCCCTGTCTGTGAGCCCCCCTGCACTAATGTGCCCCCCCATCCCCTGTCTGTGAGCCCCCCCAGTGCTAATGTGCCCCCCCATCCCCTGTCTGTGAGCCCCCCCAGTGCTAATGTGCCCCCCCATCCCCTGTCTGTGAGCCCCCCCAGTGCTAATGTGCCCCCCCATCCCCTGTCTGTGAGCCCCCCCAGTGCTAATGTGCCCCCCCATCCCCTGTCTGTGAGCCCCCCCAGTGCTAATGTGCCCCCCCATCCCCTGTCTGTGAGCCCCCCCGCACTAATGTGCCCCCCATCCCCTGTCTGTGAGCCCCCCCGCACTAATGTGCCCCCCCCATCCCCTGTCTGTGAGCCCCCCCAGTGCTAATGTGCCCCCCCATCCCCTGTCTGTGAGCCCCCCCAGTGCTAATGTGCCCCCCCATCCCTGTCTGTGAGCCCCCCAGTGCTAATGTGCCCCCCCATCCCCTTCCCCTGTCTGTGAGCCCCCCCGCACTAATGTGCCCCCCCATCCCCTGTCTGTGAGCCCCCCCAGTGCTAATGTGCCCCCCCATCCCCTGTCTGTGAGCCCCCCCAGTGCTAATGTGCCCCCCTTCCCCTGTCTGTGAGCCCCCCCAGTGCTAATGTGCCCCCCCATCCCCTGTCTGTGAGCCCCCCCCAGTGCTAATGTGCCCCCCTTCCCCTGTCTGTGAGCCCCCCGCACTAATGTGCCCCCCCATCCCCTGTCTGTGAGCCCCCCCAGTGCTAATATGCCCCCCCATCCCCTGTCTGTGAGCCCCCCCAGTGCTAATGTGCCCCCCCATCCCCTGTCTGTGAGCCCCCCCAGTGCTAATGTGCCCCCCCATCCCCTGTCTGTGAGCCCCCCCAGTGCTAATGTGCCCCCCCATCCCCTTCCCCTGTCTGTGAGCCCCCCCGCACTAATGTGCCCCCCCATCCTCTGTCTGTGAGCCCCCCAGTGCTAATGTGCCCCCCATCCCCTGTCTGTGAGCCCCCCCAGTGCTAATGTGCCCCCCCATCCCCTGTCTGTGAGCCCCCCCAGTGCTAATGTGCCCCCCCATCCCCTGTCTGTGAGCCCCCCCAGTGCTAATGTGCCCCCCCATCCCCTGTCTGTGAGCCCCCCCAGTGCTAATGTGCCCCCCCATCCCCTGTCTGTGAGCCCCCCCAGTGCTAATGTGCCCCCCCTTCCCCTGTCTGTGAGCCCCCCCCGGCGCTAACGTGCCCCCCCATACACAGACCAGAACTCATTTAAACTGGTAATGAATTAGCTATGTTGTATTTTTAGACACCGGCCCCTGAATAGACTTATGGGCCCCTCTTTCCTACCCCCCCGGGCCCCTCAACCTAAAAACCCAGGCCTTGTGACATGAGTTCCTATTGGCTCCTGGCTGGTCCTGCAGATACTTGGCCTGTAAGATCCATGGCAAACACAAGAGGTCTTCTAGCTTGTTGGCCAACAGTGGCCCAGGCCAGCGTAGCTCATAGCCACCTTACTCTAGTATCACCCTACGTTGGCCAACAGTGGCCCAGGCCAGCATAGCTCATAGCCACCTTACTCTAATATCATCCTACCCTTTGGGCTGGTATCAAAGACCCTCTGACCACAGCTTTGGGCTCCAAAGGTAGAGGAACCCCCTAGATTTGGAACCTTAGCCATAGACTGCAAGCTCTTGAGATAGCCATGAACTGGCTAACTAGCCCAAATACTGTTGTTCCTTTACATGGGCTTCTTCTCAGTGGGAGGGCTGGTATCATCCTAAAGCTGGATCATGTCCCTGGTTTGTCTATTTGGGGTACATTTTCTCAACTGGGGGGTAGATATCTTCTGGCCAACATGGCTGCCATTCTGCGGTGCAGTAGGGAGGGGGCACAATGGCTTCCTATGTGTTTCTTATCTGGGATTAGTTCCGCTCTGCTATGGGGCCCCGGGGGGGCTCTGCTTATCTGACACTCAGGGGGTTTATGGGTTAAGGAGCCACGCGGAGAGAATGCAGAACCCCAATCAGATATGGAAATTGAAGTCCCGTCAGCTCAGAAATATGGTTTAATTAAAAGTCCCATTTTCAAAGGCGGATGATTGAAATAAAACATTGAACTGAGAAGATTCAGAGATGTTCTAACACCGCGGGTCGGATCAGTACATAAAAAGGGACACCGTGTTCCTCCCCACTCACAGGAGACACCAAGGAATCTCCGTGGTCTGGAGAGTTGGCTGGGGACAGGAACGAGACCTCAACTTCATTCAGAAGAGACACCAAGTAACCCTCTAGGGTTGGAGAGTTGGCTGGGGACAGGAACGAGACCTCAACTTCATTCAGAAGAGAAACCAAGTAACCCTCTAGGTCTGGAGAATTGGCTTGGGCCAGAAACAAGACCTCAACTTCATTTAGAAGAGAAAGCAAGTAACCCTCTAGGTCTGGAGAGTTGGCTTGGGCCAGAAACAAGACCTCAACTTCATTCAGAAGAGAAACCAAGTAACCTTCTAGGTCTGGAGAGTTGGCTTGGGCCAGAAACAAGACCTCAACTTCATTCAGAAGAGAAACCAAGTAACCTTCTAGGTCTGGAGAGTTGGCTTGGGCCAGAAACAAGACCTCAACCTCATTTAGAAGAGACACCAAGTAACCCTCTAGGTCTGGAGAGTTGGCTTGGGCCAGAAACAAGACCTCAACTTCATTTAGAAGAGACACCAAGTAACCCTCTAGGTCTGGAGAGTTGGCTTGGGCCAGAAACAAGACCTCAACTTCATTTAGAAGAGACACCAAGTAACCCTCTAGGTCTGGAGAGCTGGCTTGGGCCAGAAACAAGACCTCAACTTCATTTAGAAGAGACACCAAGTAACCCTCTAGGTCTGGAGAGTTGGCTTGGGCCAGAAACAAGACCTCAACTTCATTTGTAAGAGACACCAAGTAACCCTCTAGGTCTGGAGAGTTGGTTTGGGCCAGAAACAAGACCTCAACTTCATTTAGAAGAGACACCAAGTAACCCTCTAGGTCTGGAGAGTTGGTTTGGGCCAGAAACAAGACCTCAACTTCATTTAGAAGATACACCAAGTAACCCTCTAGGTCTGGAGAGTTGGCTTGGGCCAGAAACAAGACCTCAACTTCATTTGTAAGAGACACCAAGTAACCCTCTAGGTCTGGAGAGTTGGTTTGGGCCAGAAACAAGACCTCAACTTCATTTAGAAGAGACACCAAGTAACCCTCTAGGTCTGGAGAGTTGGTTTGGGCCAGAAACAAGACCTCAACTTCATTTAGAAGATACACCAAGTAACCCTCTACGTGTGGAGAGTTGGCTTGGGCCAGAAACAAGACCTCAACTTCATTTAGAAGAGACACCAAGTAAGCCTCTAGGTCTGGAGAGTTGGCTTGGGCCAGAAACAAGATCTCAACTTCATTAAGAAGAGACACCAAGTAACCTTCTAGGTCTGGAGAGTTGGCTTGGGCCAGAAACAAGATCTCAACTTCATTTAGAAGAGACACCAAGTAACCCTTTAGGTGTGGAGAGTTGGTTTGGGCCAGGAACAAGACCTCAACTTCATTTAGAAGAGACACCAAGTCATCCTTGAGGTACAGAGAGTTGGGACAAGAATAAGATTTCATGCTCATTTAGAGGAGACACCAAGTACCCCTTGAGGTGCTGAGACTTGGTGCTGGGACCAATACTTTTTCCTCACTTGAGAGACCAATTAACCATTGAGGTGTGGTGAGTTAGCTAAACCTAGGGAATTAGACTCATTTAGAGGAGACACTAAGTAATCGCTGAGGTGCTGAGACTTGAGGATGGACATGGATAATGACCATTTACCCCAACAGCTGCCCCCCCCCACTGGTTGCATAAGCAACCTGCCCCCGTGTGTGTGGCCAAAAAAATCCCCTTTATGAGCTGATGTCCATGTCAGACCTGGCCATGTAGGGCCACAGAGAGCCACATAGAGCCATGTAGAGCCCCGTAGGGCCACATAAAGCCACATAGAGCCACGTAGGGCTACATAGAGCCACATAGGTGTAGGCATATTGTGTTCATCCAAAGGCACTTACAAACTGTTGGCTTGAGGGCCAAATAGTTGGCTCAGTCAATGGCCCACCATAGGGGCCAAATCAGGTGAATATTCAGAAGTAAAGGCTGGTGGCTCTGTCGCTTTCCATAATTTGCCCCCCTCTCTCTCTCTCTCTTTCTCTCTCTCTCTCTGCCCGGGGAGGACCAGGATATCTCAGTTCCGAGGGTTCCTATTCTTCCCGTGGATTAATCTACAGCAGCAGCTGGACCTCTCCCACTATCTCCTGTCCGTCCATTGTCCCCGGGAGGAACCGTTCCTGCGTCATGGAATGACACGACTGAGCCCGTTATCTCCCTCGCTGGGGCGACCAAAGCCCCATTGTTTGGGGCCCACAATCAAGGGAGCATGAGTGGCAGAGTCTGGGCCTTCTGCAGCCAATGAGGAGGTCCCTGTTGGGCTGTAGTACGGTGCCAACCACTGTAGGTAGAAGATATGGGGAAGATATGATGCCAAAGTGCCAATTAATGTGCCAAAGTGAAGGCTCCGGGTTCTGGTGCCGAAGGGAACCTTGGAGCTGTGCTCTGTGTCTCTGGCCGGGGGAGGGGGGGGTAGATGTTGGGGGGGGGGGGCAGACGTTAGTAATCCGTTATCTGTAGCCTGTTATTGGCAGGAAGTCTGGAAGGGCTCGGAGATTGGCGTTTGCTTCCCCTTTACAAATACAGAGAGGTCTGTGCCGGGGGATCCGTGCCAATAATCTGTAAGTGGGCTAGGAATGCCCATAACTCCCCCGGGACCTGCCCACCGCTACTGTATGAACTTACCTATGGCTGCCCTTGGCCTAGTAGGGGCTGCGGCCCTCCTGCTATTGCTGAACTACAAATTCCAGCTGCCAATGTATGTAGAGAGCTGTTCCTGGCTTCCTACTGTACAGTTAGAGAGTGGGGCCGGTTCTTTGGCTCCAAGGTGAGGGTAGAAGTCAGGGTGGTGGAACTATGGGGCTCAGAATCTGCTCTCCAAAGAGCTGAAATATAAGCTCTGCCCTCCCCACCCCAAAAAAAATAGTCCCCCCCATGTTTCTTAGGTTCCGTGGTGTCTAAAGAGGTGGAAAGATTTGTGGGTAAAATGTTGGCAAGACCTCCTTGTCTCATAATGGTTCTGATGGACCATCCCTGGCTGCTGTAGTACCGTGACTTCATGTTTTCGGGGGAAGGGGCAAGGGGGGGTCTCGTTTTACAGCCCCTTGAAAAAATGGTCAAGGGCATGGATCTTGGTGGGCCTGTATGGTGGGCCTATAGGAAGCCTCCTTGTGGGTCAGTAGACCTACAGTGATGATGTCCATCTGGTGCTGTTGGTAACCAGGGGTAATTGCTCTGGATCAGGGCAGGTCAAGGCCTAGATGGGGCTCTCCAGTATTGGCCATTAGAGGTTCCTACTGTGGAGCTGACATTGGACCTACAAGATGGACCCTTAGAGCAAGACATCTGGCCTACAGGCCTTCAGCTGGAACTTGTTGGTGGGACCCAGTAGTTCAGATACAGCTAAAGGGCAGGTCAGGGGAACCTTTAATGCAAGTTACCCCCAAGCACATAACTAGGAACCCAACGAGCTGATTTTTACTGACAGATCCATGGAACCTGGACCTCGGCTGCTACAGAGATTTAGTTCTGGCTGACGGTACTGGGCCACACAGAGGGAGGTTTGAGACCGGTGGGTTCTCTCCAAGCCACTTCCCCGAGGCTCAGCCGAGCTGCCAGCCGACCTCAGGTCACTTTGTGTGGGTTTGGAACGGTTCTGATCTCCAGCAGGAAAGCAATTAAAGTGAAAGTTCTTGGCAAGGGCAGCCCCAGTGCAGCGTAACTGTTCTGGTGTCGATATTTCACTTATCCAGATCATTCCTTACGTGCCGGGTCCGATTCTTCTCCAGTTGTAACCTCTCGACCCTGAAGAGGGCGGACATCTTTGTCTTTCTCTCCCGCCCATTGGGCCTAATTAGCACATTCTTGGTTCGTGCCAATTCCACAATGTGGTGACCCGGTGCTAAAACCGTTGGAGGTGTCAGTCCAAGGTTCCCCTGCAAAGCGAAATCCTGTGCAAACATCTCGGGCAGACTCGCTGCCGCCACAAGTGCTCAGGAAACGGCATTTTCCACGTTAAGCAGCGATTTGAGGGCAATAAAGGAGGGTCTTTGCTTCCCTCAGCAGAAACCTTGGAAAATATATTGGTCTCCCGGCCAAACCCTGAGCCACCGAAGAGAAAGAGGGAACGTGGCCAACCGAGACCTCCAGGGCTTTAATTGCTCGCTGACGGTGGTATCAACGGAACTGGCCACAGCTAGAAGCTAGTGCCAACCTGAACTCGGAGAGCGACTGCTGAACAAACACTTATAGAAACATGAGAGGCGGAGGTGTGGGGTCTCCAAACTCATGGAGGTGTGGGGTCTCCAAACTCATGGAAGGTGTAGGGTCTCCAAACTCATGGAAGGTGTAAGGTCAACAAACTCATGGGAGGTGTAGGGTCTCCAAACTCAAGGGGGTGTCAGGTCTCCAAACTCATGGAGGTGTTTGGTCTCCAAACTCATGGAGGTGTTTGGTCTCCAAACTCATGGGAGGTGTGGGGTCTCCAAACTCATGGAGGTGTCAGCTCTCCTAACTCATGAAGGTGTGGGGTCTCCAAACTCATAGAATGTGTAGGGTCTCCAAACTCATGGGAGGTGTTGGGTCTCCAAACTCATGGAGGTGTGGGGTCTCCAAACTCAAGGGGGTGTGGGATCTCCAAACTCAAGGAGGTATCAGGTCTCTATACTCATGGAGGTGTGGGGTCTCCAAATTCAAGAAGGTGTGGGGTCTCCAAACTCATGGAGGTGTGGGGTCTCCAAACTCATGGAGTTGTTGGGTCTCCAAACTCATGGGAGGTGTGGGGTCTCCTAACTCAAGTTGTGGGGTCTCTAAACTCAAGGAGGTGTGGGATCTCGAAACTCATGGGAGGTGTTGGGTCTCCAAACTCATGGGAAGTGTGAGGTCTCCAAACTCAAGGAGGTCTGGGCCAGAAAACTGGTCATTTCATCCAACAAACGAGGAGAAGCTGATCTGAAACTTTCTAACATGGGTGGAAATAAAGATGGGCTGATGGGGATTGTCCTAGGTTTGGGTGCTCTAAGGACTCACCTGGGGACCCTCTGGTACTTTCGTACGCCCGTCCAACCCTGAATACCAAGTGACAATGGCTGGAGGTCCCAGAATGGGCTCAGGGGAATGCCCCCATGTGGGTTTAATGGGTCACCCTATTCCGGGTGAGACTCCCTAGTGGAGAGGACCTTTCTCTGCTGAAAGAGACATCACATTTCTAACCCAACGCTCCCTTTATTCCCAGCTCTCGGATTGGGGGGTCTTGGGTGAAACTCTGCTATATTTTATCTGGAGTCGGTCCCTTAATCAGAGGTTGGGGGGATATGGACGTGACTCCCCCCACCCCCCGAGAGAGTGGAACCCACAGGCGCATTGTTCCCCCCTGAAGTCATTCTGCAGGGGGGGGGGGGGCGGCTTTGGTTCTTTGGCCAAACCTCGCTGCTCAGTTGGCCGTGCCAGGTAACGAGCCCATTAAAGGCAAGACCACCCAGCGGCAGAGCCGGCAGCCCTCCAACAGCCAAGCCTCTATCCCGCTTACACGGGGGGATTAATGGGCCACATAATCTGTTTAATTCTGCCCACGATAAATACTCCGAGAGGGAGAAATCAGAGTACGGAGCTAAATAAATAGAGGCCGGGGGGGGGGCATTAACACTTAACGTTCCTCTGGGCGCCCAGTCTGGAGATAGCCCCCCCGAGGGGCATTTGATAGAGGAAAAAGCACCTTAATAATATACATAGGAACCTGCAGCCGGTACAACTTAGACAGAATAAAGGGTAAGTAAACCTTTGCCCTCCTTAAAGAGACAATTTGAAGGTTTCACAGAGAATCATTGATTTCCCATGCTGCCCTGGGGCTACGGTTTGCTATTGGCTGCAGGAGGGCACCTTTATGGGCACACAGTCCATTGGCTTCTTGCCCCGGGGGGGGGGGGTTGGTGTGACACGGCAGCATACGAACCCTCCCCCCCTATCTCAGTGGCTGTGGCGCGGCCCAGGGACATGTGACTTCATTAGCACTTATTAATTAAGAACATATGTGGGTTTCAGCACGGCTGCTAATGAGCTGGGGGGGGAGGGGAGGTGCTTGGGAATTTGTGTAGCTAATGAACTTACTGTAGAACTCAGCCAATCAGAGAAGAGGCCAGAGAGGAGCCAATAAATAGGCATACTTCCCCTTTATTCCCCCCCCCCCCAGGTACTGTAGAACTACAGGGGCCCCATCTGAAGCTCTGGGGGGAGAATAATTGAAAGGGGGTGCAAGGGGTTATTTAAGGGGGGGCCATTAGCTGATGGGTGGGCCACTTACCTTGGGAGTTTTGGGGAGTTGCTGCCATGATGGTTTCCCAAGCCTGGGGGGGGGGGGGAATAATGGAAAGGGGGTGCAAGGGGTTATTTAAGGGGGGGCCATTAGCTGATGGGTGGGCCACTTACCTTGGGAGTTTTGGGGAGTTGCTGCCATGATGGTTTCCCAAGCCTGGGGGGGGGGGAATAATGGAAAGGGGGTGCAAGGGGTTATTTAAGGGGGGGGCTGGTTCCTAAAATAAAGGAAGGGTATATATTAGTGTGAGTGCCCAGATCATGTGACCTGTGGGTGTGGCCTGTTAATGTGAGAGACAGGGGCCCCGGGGGAGAGCCAATCAGTGGGCCCGGTGTGATGCAATAGAGAGGCGCCCTAAGGGCTGGCATTCAGGTCAACTGCCCACGTGCCCTGCCCCCCAACCCCCCTCACTGCCCCCTTGTGCCCTATTATACACAGGCCTGGACTGGCATTGCAAGTGCCCAGAGGTGCCGCCTGGATACCAGCCTGCCCGTATTTATACCCACACTGGCACCGGCCATTGTATTTACTGACACAGCCCGGGGGCATATACACAGGGCAACAACCCCCCCCCTCTGTACCGGCCCCATATCCTGCCGGCTAATTAGCCGCTGCCTACTGCCTGCATCTTAATTAATTGCTAATTGGTCAGCCTACCTATACATGGGCCGTGGCCAGTGTGGCCCCAATATGGCACCGCCCCCCCATATGTATAAATACAAATATACAGAGAGGGAATGTTCTGGGCACACAATAAGCTGTACCCCCATACTGTACTGTCTAAGGGAAACACTATGGCATCCCCTACCCATATGTATAAATACAAATATACAGAGAAGGAATGTTCTGGGCACACAATAAGCTGTACCCCCATACTGTACTGTCTAAGGGAAACACTATGGCACCTCCTACCCATATGTATAAATACAAATATACAGAGAGGGAATGTTCTGGGCACACAATAAGCTGTACCCCCATACTGTACTGTCTAAGGGAAACACTATGGCACCTCCTACCCATATGTATAAATACAAATATACAGAGAAGGAATGTTCTGGGCACACAATAAGCTGTACCCCCATACTGTACTGTCTAAGGGAAACACTATGGCACCCCCTACCCATATGTATAAATACAAATATACAGAGAGGGAATGTTCTGGGCACACAATAAGCTGTACCCCCATACTGTACTGTCTAAGGGAAACATTATGGCACCCCCTACCCATATGTATAAATACAAATATACAGAGAGGGAATGTTCTGGGCACACAATAAGCTGTACCCCCATACTGTACTGTCTAAGGGAAACACTATGGCACCTCCTACCCATATGTATAAATACAAATATACAGAGAGGGAATGTTCTGGGCACACAATAAGCTGTACCCCCATACTGTACTGTCTAAGGGAAACACTATGGCACCCCCTACCCATATGTATAAATACAAATATACAGAGAGGGAATGTTCTGGGCACACAATAAGCTGTACCCCCATACTGTACTGTCTAAGGGAAACACTATGGCACCCCCTACCCATATGTATAAATACAAATATACAGAGAGGGAATGTTCTGGGCACACAATAAGCTGTACCCTCATACCGTACTGTCTAAGGGAAACACTATGGCACCCCCTACCCATATGTATAAATACAAATATACAGAGAAGGAATGTTCTGGGCACACAATAAGCTGTACCCCCATACTGTACTGTCTAAGGGAAACACTATGGCACCCCCTACCCATATGTATAAATACAAATATACAGAGAGGGAATGTTCTGGGCACACAATAAGCTGTACCCCCATACTGTACTGTCTAAGGGAAACACTATGGCACCCCCTACCCATATGTATAAATACAAATATACAGAGAAGGAATGTTCTGGGCACACAATAAGCTGTACCCCCATACTGTACTGTCTAAGGGAAACACTATGGCACCCCCTACCCATATGTATAAATACAAATATACAGAGAAGGAATGTTCTGGGCACACAATAAGCTGTACCCCCATACTGTACTGACTAAGGGAAACACTATGGCACCTCCTACCCATATGTATAAATACAAATATACAGAGAAGGAATGTTCTGGGCACACAATAAGCTGTACCCCCATACTGTACTGTCTAAGGGAAACACTATGGCACCCCCTACCCATATGTATAAATACAAATATACAGAGAAGGAATGTTCTGGGCACACAATAAGCTGTACCCCCATACTGTACTGTCTAAGGGAAACACTATGGCACCCCCTACCCATATGTATAAATACAAATATACAGAGAAGGAATGTTCTGGGCACACAATAAGCTGTACCCCCATACTGTACTGACTAAGGGAAACACTATGGCACCTCCTACCCATATGTATAAATACAAATATACAGAGAAGGAATGTTCTGGGCACACAATAAGCTGTACCCCCATACTGTACTGTCTAAGGGAAACACTATGGCACCCCCTACCCATATGTATAAATACAAATATACAGAGAGGGAATGTTCTGGGCACACAATAAGCTGTACCCCCATACTGTACTGTCTAAGGGAAACACTATGGCACCCCCTACCCATATGTATAAATACAAATATACAGAGAGGGAATGTTCTGGGCACACAATAAGCTGTACCCCCATACTGTACTGTCTAAGGGAAACACTATGGCACCCCCTACCCATATGTATAAATACAAATATACAGAGAGGGAATGTTCTGGGCACACGATAAGCTGTACCCCATACTGTACTGTCTAAGGGAAACACTATGGCACCCCTACCCATATGTATAAATACAAATATACAGAGAAGGAATGTTCTGGGCACACAATAAGCTGTACCCCCATACTGTACTGTCTAAGGGAAACACTATGGCACCCCCTACCCATATGTATAAATACAAATATACAGAGAAGGAATGTTCTGGGCACACAATAAGCTGTACCCCCATACTGTACTGTCTAAGGGAAACACTATGGCACCCCCTACCCATATGTATAAATACAAATATACAGAGAGGGAATGTTCTGGGCACACAATAAGCTGTACCCCCATACTGTACTGTCTAAGGGAAACACTATGGCACCCCCTACCCATATGTATAAATACAAATATACAGAGAAGGAATGTTCTGGGCACACAATAAGCTGTACCCCCATACTGTACTGTCTAAGGGAAACACTATGGCACCCCCTACCCATATGTATAAATACAAATATACAGAGAGGGAATGTTCTGGGCACACAATAAGCTGTACCCCCATACTGTACTGTCTAAGGGAAACACTATGGCACCCCCTACCCATATGTATAAATACAAATATACAGAGAAGGAATGTTCTGGGCACACAATAAGCTGTACCCCCATACTGTACTGTCTAAGGGAAACACTATGGCACCCCCTACCCATATGTATAAATACAAATATACAGAGAGGGAATGTTCTGGGCACACAATAAGCTGTACCCCCATACTGTACTGTCTAAGGGAAACACTATGGCACCTCCTACCCATATGTATAAATACAAATATACAGAGAGGGAATGTTCTGGGCACACAATAAGCTGTACCCCCATACTGTACTGTCTAAGGGAAACACTATGGCACCTCCTACCCATATGTATAAATACAAATATACAGAGAAGGAATGCTCTGGGCACACAATAAGCTGTACCCCCATACTGTACTGTAAGGGAAACACTATGGCGCGAGGGGAAAGGTAACGTGGGGGCAGACGTGGGTAATTGCCCCGGGTACGTGACGGAGCCAAACAGGGGCAATTAGTAGGGGCTGCCTGAGTGTAACAGATACGTGGGTATAATTATCGAGTCGGACAATTGCCCTCGTTAGCTCCCGTATTGGGGGGAGCGGTGCAGCTGCTGTCCCAGCTGGTCGGGCCGGGCGGGTAGAGCGCCAGCTGTTGCGCCAATCTCACGTCACTGACACATTCGAGATATTAAACCCAGGGACTAATTAACCCCTTAGCAGATTCGTTAGCCTACGAGGAGCCCCCCCCCCACGATACACACTAATTTGTATTGTTTTTCAATAGAACTACCCTCACTTCCTGCTCAGGGGAGCACCGTGTCCATCCTAAATATTCTTCCCCCCATCTTACTGCTTCAGTTTAAGGGCAGGGAGTCTGTGACTCAAGCAGTGGGTTGGACTAGAACACTCTGATGGCAGCTTCCAGGGGGAGGGACAGGAAGTCTGTAACTTAAGCAGTGGGTGGGACTAGAACACTCTGATGGCAGCTTCCAGGGGGAGGGACAGGAAGTCTGTGACTCAAGCAGTGGGTGGGACTAGAATACTCAGATGGAAGCTTCCAGGGGGAGGGACAGGAAGTCTGTGACACAAGCAGTGGGAGGGACTAGAACACTCTGATGGAAGCTTACAGGGGAAGGGACAGGAAGTTGGTGACTCAAGCAGTGGGTGGGACTAAAACACTCTGATGGAAGCTTACAGGGGGAGGGACAGGAAGTCTGTAACTTAAGCAGTGGGTGGGGCTATAACACTCTGATGGCAGCTTCAAGGGGGAGGGACAGGAAGTATGTAACTTAAGCAGTGGGTGGTACTAGAACACTCTGATGGAAGCTTCCAGGGGGAGGGACAGGAAGTCTGTGACACAAGCAGTGGGAGGGACTAGAACACTCTGATGGAAGCTTACAGGGAAAGGGACAGGAAGTCGGTGACTCAAGCAGTGGGTGGGACTAAAGCACTCTGATGGAAGCTTCCAGGGGGAGGGGCAGGGAGTCGGTGACTCAAGCAGTGGGTGGGACTAAAACACTCTGATGGAAGCTTACAGGGGGAGGGACAGGAAGTCCATAACTTAAGCAGTGGATGGGGCTATAACACTCTGATGGCATCTTCAAGGGGGAGGGACAGGAAGTATGTAACTTAAGCAGTGGGTGGTACTAGAACACTTTGATGGAAGCTTCCAGGGGGAGGGACAGGAAGTCTGTGACACAAGCAGTGGGTGGGACTAAAGCACTCTGATGGAAGCTTACAGGGGAAGGGACAGGCAGTCGGTGACTCAAGCAGTGGGTGGGACTAAAGCACTCTGATGGAAGCTTACAGGGGAAGGGACAGGCAGTCGGTGACTCAAGCAGTGGGTGGGACTAAAACACTCTGATGGAAGCTTACAGGGGAAGGGACAGGCAGTCGGTGACTCAAGCAGTGGGTGGGACTAAAACACTCTGATGGAAGCTTACAGGGGAAGGGACAGGCAGTCGGTGACGCAAGCAGTGGGTGGGACTAAAACACTCTGATGGAAGCTTACAGGGGAAGGGACAGGCAGTCGGTGACTCAAGCAGTGGGTGGGACTAAAACACTCTGATGGAAGCTTACAGGGGAAGGGACAGGCAGTCGGTGACTCAAGCAGTGGGTGGGACTAAAACACTCTGATGGAAGCTTACAGGGGGCGGGGCAGGGGGTGGGAGTAGAAGAGGAATAATTAGGAATAAGAATAAGTACATAAGGTTGTGACAGGGCTGCTGTGGGAGGGAAGGGGGTTAATGTGCAGGCAAGGCGGGGGGAGGAGTCAGAGGGGGGAGGAGGGGCAGACACACAGCTGTATTTATAAGCAAAGCGCTGACCCCGGATTGGAAGATAAACAGCGCAGCATTATCCTAATGAGAGCAGAGAGGGGGGGCTGCAGGGATCCAAATGAAACAAGAGCCGGGGGCGGCCATTACGCACAGGCTAAACCCCTCCTGTCTGGGCAGCGCATTAACCCATCCCGGCCTGGCCATCGCGTTAACCCATCCCGGCCAGGGCAGCGCGTTAACCCATCCCGGCCTGGGCAGCGCGTTAACCCATCCCGGCCTGGGCAGCGCATTAACCCATCCCGGCCTGGGCAGCGCGTTAACCCATCCCGGCCTGGGCAGCGCATTAACCCATCCCGGCCTGGGCAGTGCGTTAACCCATCTCGGCCTGGGCAGCGCGTTAACCCATCCCGGCCTGGCCATCGCGTTAACCCATCCCGGCCTGGGCAGCGCGTTAACCCATCTCGGCCTGGGCAGCGCGTTAACCCATCCCGGCCTGGCCATCGCGTTAACCCATCCCGGCCTGGGCAGCTCGTTAACCCATCCCGGTCTGGCCATCGCGTTAACCCATCCCGGCCTGGGCAGCTCGTTAACCCATCCCGGCCTGGGCAGCGCGTTAACCCATCCCGGCCTGGGCAGCTCGTTAACCCATCCCGGCCTGGGCAGCGCATTAACCCATCCCGGCCTGGACACAGCACAGCTTCACTTCCCTTGAGGGGTGACTTTAAAGGGGAAGTAAACCTTTATATGAGTATATTGCAAGTGAAAGTAACAAGTTGCAGTTGGTCTGTTGTTTTTGCTTTGCGGTTTCAATGAGTGTGAATGGGAAGTGCTGACTCCCTGCTTTGGGGGGGGGGGTGGCGCACAGTAGGGGTCTCCCATATAACAGGGGCAGGGGCCTGTTTGGCAGCCGCGCTGCACTCTCTCAGACTCAGTCTAAACAAGACGCTCTCGGGGCCGGCCAGCCACTGGGTGGGAGTCACGCACAGCACGACTAATTGGCTCATAGAGTTTGGCTGTCACAGCTTGATCCGACCAATTAATCCATTAAATGTGCCCATAATTATAACCCCCCCCCCCGAGTAACTAAATATATATATGTCCATTATACCTGCTACTTAACGAGTAATCACTGCCGCTCTAATGAACTAAGGGAATTGGGCAGTCTCCAGCCTTCATTTCATTGGCTCTGCTACTCCCCCCATTGTAAGCAGCAGTCCTGCCCTGCTTTATGGCTGAGATTCTAGCTATCTGTATAACAGAGCATTCTGTCACAGTGGCACAGATCCTATCTGATCCCCCCATTGTAAGCAGCAGTCCTGCCCTGCTTTATGGCTGAGATTCTAGCTATCTGTATAACAGAGCATTCTGTCACAGTGGCACAGATCCTATCTGATCCCCCCCCCATTGTAAGCAGCAGTCCTGCCCTGCTTTATGGCTGAGATTCTAGCTATCTGTATAACAGAGCATTCTGTCACAGTGGCACAGATCCTATCTGATCCCCCCATTGTAAGCAGCAGTCCTGCCCTGCTTTATGGCTGAGATTCTAGCTATCTGTATAACAGAGCATTCTGTCACAGTGGCACAGATCCTATCTGATCCCCCCATTGTAAGCAGCAGTCCTGCCCTGCTTTATGGCTGAGATTCTAGCTATCTGTATAACAGAGCATTCTGTCACAATGGCACAGATCCTATCTGATCCCCCCATTGTAAGCAGCAGTCCTGCCCTGCTTTATGGCTGAGATTCTAGCTATCTGTATAACAGAGCATTCTGTCACAGTGGCACAGATCCTATCTGATCCCCCCATTGTAAGCAGCAGTCCTGCCCTGCTTTATGGCTGAGATTCTAGCTATCTGTATAACAGAGCATTCTGTCACAGTGGCACAGATCCTATCTGATCCCCCCCATTGTAAGCAGCAGTCCTGCCCTGCTTTATGGCTGAGATTCTAGCTATCTGTATAACAGAGCATTCTGTCACAGTGGCACAGATCCTATCTGTAGAATAGGGGGTGTGCGATGGGAAAGAAGGGGTTAATTACCAAATTGAATTCATGCCTGTACCTGAGCCCCCCCATTCAAGCTGGCTGCAGCTGGGGGGGGGGGGGGCTGCACATAACACAACATTTGGTGTCGGAGACACTTCCTAGCAATGCTGGATATTCCTAATTAAACAGATTGGCACCAATTAGTGGCACTGGGAGTCGGTGCCATGGGGGGGGCACTACAGAATCATTACATTTACAAAGACCTCACAAAAGCACCCCCCCCCCCACAATTTGAAGTTCTCAGCCTATTGAAATCCGGACACTTAATGGCACGGGTACATTACTGGTACCCCTGGCATAGGATGGGCACCCCTTGCACTACCCGGGGCCCGGGGGGGGGGGGGTCGCGCTGCTGAGTGAGGTTCCCGGCAGAGCCCGTGACTGCGCCACAGAAGAGCTAATGGATTCGGTGCCGGGGGACCAGGCGACAAGGAAAAGCCATTACACTGTATAGCCATTTCCAGCACTTACACTGGCATCTAATGTTCCCCCATTAATGGCATGGAAACCCGCGGGGGGCTCAATATCCTTATCATTTACAGTAGGGGGTACATTATTCCTTATAATACATGAGTGATACTCAGAGTTCCCTGTATAACTCAGCCTGTAGCCTTGTGCCTTTATATGGGGGGCACAGAACCCCTCAGTGACTGCTAATATCCTTATCATTTACAGTAGGGGGTACATTATCCCTTATAATACATGAGTGATACTCAGAGTTCCCTGTATAACTCAGCCTGCAGCCTTGTGCCTTTATATGGGGGGCACAGAACCCCTCAGTGACTGCTAATATCCTTATCATTTACAGTAGGGGGTACATTATCCCTTATAATACATGAGTGATACTCAGAGTTCCCTGTATAACTCAGCCTGCAGCCTTGTGCCTTTATATGGGGGGCACAGAACCCCTCAGTGACTGCTAATATCCTTATCACTTACAGTAGGGGGTACATTATCCCTATATATTAATGTAACTATGATACAAAGTACAGGGGGATAATATATTATGACACGGGGACCTATTATATATCATCGGGACTGGTGCAGACTCCATTCTATCTCCCTTATCTCCCCATTCACAGAAGGGGTGGCAGTTAGAAGACTGGACCCCGGGGGGGGGGGGGTCCCTATGACAATGGGCCGGCCCGGCTGGTTCCTCTGGTTCAGATATCAGTGAGTGACACATTCCGTAGCTCAGTACAATGGGCCCATCTCTGGGGAGAGGTGGTTATTCAGTAGCCAATCATTGGCTCCCGGCTAAAAGGCGGCCTTTAGGTACAAAGCCTTATCGGGGGAGACAAACGGTGACCTACGACCCTCAGAGTCATGTGACAGGCCACCCTGGGAAGCCAATGCCCTTTTGCCAGTACAATATGGCGGGGAGAGAGGGACTGGGCCCAGTGTTCTATTAACCCTCTCTGCTCCAAACACAAGAAATTGCCCGGGTACCTCACTGCCCCCCTGTTAGGGCATCATCTAGCCCTCCTATTGGTCCTCCTGGTCCTATAAAAAGAAATGTAATTGGCTGTAAAAGATCCTTCTCTACTGTAACCTTTCCCCCTGTCAATCCAAAGCCTTTAGCCACTCCCACCAAGGCCACGCCCATCTAAGGGCCACATATTTATGGGCTACTATTACCTGTATTATGGGATACTATTACCTGTATTATGGGATACAATTGCCTGTATTATGGGATACTGTTACCGGTATTATGGGATACTATTACTGGTATTATGGGATACTATTACCTGTATTATGGGATACTATTACCGGTTTTATGGGATACTATTACCTGTATTACGCGATACTATTACCTGTATTACGGGGTACTATTACCGGTATTATGGGATACTATTACCTGTATTATGGGATACTATTACCGGTATTATGGGATACTATTACCTGTATTACGGGGTACTATTACCGGTATTACGGGGTACTATTACCGGTATTACGGGATACTATTACCGGTATTACGGGATACTATTACCTGTATTACGGGGTACTATTACCGGTATTATGGGATACTATTACCTGTATTACGGGATACTATTACCTGTATTACGGGATACTATTACCGGTATTATGGGATACTATTACCTGTATTATGGGATACTATTACCGGTATTATGGGATACTATTACCTGTATTACGGGGTACTATTACCGGTATTACGGGGTACTATTACCGGTATTACGGGGTACTATTACCGGTATTATGGGATACTATTACCAGTATTATGGGATACTATTACCTGTATTATGGGATACTATTACCGGTATTATGGGATACTATTACCGGTATTATGGGGTACTGTTACCAGTATTATGGGGTACTATTACCTGTATGTTTAGAAGAAACTGGAGCATTTATGGAGTCAGAGAGAGACCCCGGGCTGGAGCGCTTATCGGGGGCGCATGTAGGACCCTGCAGACATGTATAATCCCTTTATTACACAGACATCTCCCCCCCCCACACACAGTAATACTGGGGGCAGCGTATGACGTTACACAGCTATAAATTAGCCCCCCTGTCCCAGTCGTTAGCAGCTTCGGCTCTTTTGAAGACAATTCTGTCCGTCTTGGCCCGGGGCTCGGCCGTTAGAACCCTTGGCCAAGAACAATAAGGAGCCCGAGTTGGCAGGGAACATGTTAACAGGCCGAGCGAGACACCCCGGAAGAGACTGCGCCGTTCCCATTCTTCCTTTTATGGTAAAAAACAGGCGAAGAGATTTCATGTTTTTGTCTACAAATAGAAAATAAATGAAAAGGATGAGGGGGGATTTCTTGGGGCGCCCATGTTTTATCCCCCCAACTGGGGGAGCGACTGTGTGAGTGAGGGGGTCTGATGTTCTACAGTCAGAATAAGCCCTACATTGACATTGCCTTGGCTTAAGGACCAGGCTAATGTGATCATTTGGCCCAAGGGCTTAGGCACCGTCAGGCCAAGGGCCACATCAACGAGCCAATGTGATCCCTGATACAAAGGAAAATCTGCCCAATCAGAATCTGGCCAATTTTAGTCAGGTAGGCCCATCAGGGAATCCCATACACGGGCAGATTAGCGGCTGATTTGGTCTAATGGACCCGAATCTGCCCATGTATGGCACCTTAAGGTTGGCCCTGTGTCCCCTAGGCCATGGCCTGAGCCTGACCCTAAATATGTGCTAATAATAATAATAATAATAATAATACTCACTGGTCACCCCTCCTCATAGGCACAGTGGTACCAACCTCTTCTCAACTACGTCCTTCAGCTTCTTGTTAAAGGAGCAGTAACACAAAAAAATGGAAGTCTATAATGTACTGTTGCCCTGCACTGGTACAGCTGGGGTGTTTGCTACAGAAACCCTACTATAGTTTATATAAATACCCCGCTGTGTAGCCCCGGGGGCAGCCATTCCTGCACCGGTACAGCTGGGGTGTTTGCTACAGAAACCCTACTATAGTTTATATAAATACCCCGCTGTGTAGCCCCGGGGGCAGCCATTCCTGCACTGGTACAGCTGGGGTGTTTGCTACAGAAACCCTACTATAGTTTATATAAATACCCCGCTGTGTAGCCCCGGGGGCAGCCATTCCTGCACCGGTACAGCTGGGGTGTTTGCTACAGAAACCCTACTATAGTTTATATAAATACCCCGCTGTGTAGCCCCGGGGGCAGCAATTCCTGCACCGGTACAGCTGGGGTGTTTGCTACAGAAACCCTACTATAGTTTATATAAATACCCCGCTGTGTAGCCCCGGGGGCAGCCATTCCTGCACTGGTACAGCTGGGGTGTTTGCTACAGAAACCCTACTATAGTTTATATAAATACCCTGCTGTGTAGCTCCGGGGGCAGCCGTTCCTGCACTGGTACAGCTGGGGTGTTTGCTACAGAAACCCTACTATAGTTTATATAAATACCCCGCTGTGTAGCCCCGGGGGCAGCAATTCCTGCACCGGTACAGCTGGGGTGTTTGCTACAGAAACCCTACTATAGTTTATATAAATACCCCGCTGTGTAGCCCCGGGGGCAGCCGTTCCTGCACTGGTACAGCTGGGGTGTTTGCTACAGAAACCCTACTATAGTTTATATAAATACCCCGCTGTGTAGCCCCGGGGGCAGCCGTTCCTGCACTGGTACAGCTGGGGTGTTTGCTACAGAAACCCTACTATAGTTTATATAAATACCCCGCTGTGTAGCCCCGGGGGCAGCCATTCCTGCACCGGTACAGCTGGGGTGTTTGCTACAGAAACCCTACTATAGTTTATATAAATACCCCGCTGTGTAGCCCCGGGGGCAGCCGTTCCTGCACTGGTACAGCTGGGGTGTTTGCTACAGAAACCCTACTATAGTTTATATAAATACCCCGCTGTGTAGCCCCGGGGGCAGCCATTCCTGCACTGGTACAGCTGGGGTGTTTGCTACAGAAACCCTACTATAGTTTATATAAATACCCCGCTGTGTAGCCCCGGGGGCAGCCATTCCTGCACTGGTACAGCTGGGGTGTTTGCTACAGAAACCCTACTATAGTTTATATAAATACCCCGCTGTGTAGCCCCGGGGGCAGCCATTCCTGCACTGGTACAGCTGGGGTGTTTGCTACAGAAACCCTACTATAGTTTATATAAATACCCCGCTGTGTAGCCCCGGGGGCAGCCATTCCTGCACTGGTACAGCTGGGGTGTTTGCTACAGAAACCCTACTATAGTTTATATAAATACCCCGCTGTGTAGCCCCGGGGGCAGCCATTCCTGCACCGGTACAGCTGGGGTGTTTGCTACAGAAACCCTACTATAGTTTATATAAATACCCCGCTGTGTAGCCCCGGGGGCAGCCATTCCTGCACTGGTACAGCTGGGGTGTTTGCTACAGAAACCCTACTATAGTTTATATAAATACCCCCGCTGTGTAGCCCCGGGGGCAGCCATTCCTGCACTGGTACAGCTGGGGTGTTTGCTACAGAAACCCTACTATAGTTTATATAAATACCCCGCTGTGTAGCCCCGGGGGCAGCCATTCCTGCACTGGTACAGCTGGGGTGTTTGCTACAGAAACCCTACTATAGTTTATATAAATACCCCGCTGTGTAGCCCCGGGGGCAGCCGTTCCTGCACTGGTACAGCTGGGTGTTTGCTACAGAAACCCTACTATAGTTTATATAAATACCCCGCTGTGTAGCCCCGGGGGCAGCCATTCCTGCACCGGTACAGCTGGGGTGTTTGCTACAGAAACCCTACTATAGTTTATATAAATACCCCGCTGTGTAGCCCCGGGGGCAGCCATTCCTGCACCGGTACAGCTGGGGTGTTTGCTACAGAAACCCTACTATAGTTTATATAAATACCCCGCTGTGTAGCCCCGGGGGCAGCCATTCCTGCACCGGTACAGCTGGGGTGTTTGCTACAGAAACCCTACTATAGTTTATATAAATACCCCGCTGTGTAGCCCCGGGGGCAGCCATTCCTGCACTGGTACAGCTGGGGTGTTTGCTACAGAAACCCTACTATAGTTTATATAAATACCCCGCTGTGTAGCCCCGGGGGCAGCCATTCCTGCACTGGTACAGCTGGGGTGTTTGCTACAGAAACCCTACTATAGTTTATATAAATACCCCGCTGTGTAGCCCCGGGGGCAGCCATTCCTGCACTGGTACAGCTGGGGTGTTTGCTACAGAAACCCTACTATAGTTTATATAAATACCCCGCTGTGTAGCCCCGGGGGCAGCCATTCCTGCACTGGTACAGCTGGGGTGGCGAGATGGCAACATGGCGAGACCCCCGGCGAGAGGCCGGAGCTGTAGATGTGAATGGAACAAGGAGGTCTCTGTACGTTGTTGTCTCGTGCGCCTGGGACTGAGCGATAAATAAAGGCAAAGTTACACCAAAGCTTCTCTGTGAGGGTCGCCCAATCCGACTGCGCCTATGCCCGCCATTTTAATTCGTTTGTGTGACCCATAGGTGGGCATATTGGGAGTATTGGTGACTTCAGTTTGGTATTTCAGCAGTTATCCGGTTGCTAGGCTCTTGTTTCCCTTAGCAACCAGGCAGTGGTTTAAATAAAAGACTGGTATATGAATAGGGGAGGGGCTGAATAGAAAGATAAGGAATAAAAAGTAACAATAACAATAAAACTGGAGCCTCACAGAGCAATAGGGTTTGGCTGCCGGGGTCAGTGACCCCCAAAGCTGGAGAAGTTGAAGGCAAATAATTTGAAACTATAAAGAATAAATAATGAAGACCAATTGCAAAGTTGCTAGGAATAGGCCATTCTATACTACAAGTTAATGTAAAGATGAACCATCCCTTTAACCCAAGGGAGGACGGTGAATCCCTATTGGGGGGGCCCCGGCTCCCTGTCCCGTGGGCTGACGTGGATCTGCTTTAATCCCCCCCGGGGGCCACAGCTCTCACTAAACAGAGCAGTAGAAAGGATTAGCCGCGGCACGCCGCCTGTCCCGCTCTGTTTATAGTCAGAACAATCTGGTTTGAATCAAGGATGTGCCGCCGAGTAACCTTCTCCTGGCCGCGGGTTCCCCCCGTGCGTCGGAAGCTTGGGCCGGCCCGGCCAGTGCCCAAACAGTGGGACGTACCACCCTGAGCAGGGGGTATACTAGGACCCCTCTAATGCCCAAACAGTGGAACGTACCACCCTGGGCAGGGGGTATACTAGGACCCCTCTAATGCCCAAACAGTGGAACGTACCACCCTGGGCAGGGGGTATACTAGGACCCCTCAAATGCCCAAACAGTGGGACGTACCACCCTGGGCAGGGGGTATACTAGGACCCCTCTAATGCCCAAACAGTGGAACGTACCACCCTGGGCAGGGAGTATACTAGGACCCCTCTAATGCCCAAACAGTGGAACGTACCACCATGGGCAGGGGGTATACTAGGACCCCTCTAATGCCCAAACAGTGGGACGTACCACCCTGGGCAGGGCGTAAGCCGGGACCCCTCTAATGCCCAAACAGTGGAACGTACCACCCTGGGCAGGGGGTATACTAGGACCCCTCTAATGCCCAAACAGTGGGACGTACCACCCTGGGCAGGGCGTAAGCCGGGACCCCTCTAATGCCCAAACAGTGGAACGTACCACCCTGGGCAGGGGGTATACTAGGACCCCTCTAATGCCCAAACAGTGGGACGTACCACCCTGGGCAGGGTGTAAGCCGGGACCCCTCTAATGCCCAAACAGTGGAATGTACCACCCTGGGCAGGGGGTATACTAGGACCCCTCTAATGCCCAAACAGTGGATGTACCACCCTGGGCAGGGGGTATACTAGGACCCCTCTAATGCCCAAACAGTGGGACGTACCACCCTGGGCAGGGGGTTTACTAGGACCCCTCTAATGCCCAAACAGTGGATGTACCACCCTGGGCAGGGGGTATACTAGGACCCCTCTAATGCCCAAACAGTGGATGTACCACCATGGGCAGGGGGTATACTAGGACCCCTCTAATGCCCAAACAGTGGATGTACCACCCTGGGCAGGGGGTATACTAGGACCCCTCTAATGCCCAAACAGTGGATGTACCACCCTGGGCAGGGGGTATGCTAGGACCCCTCTAATGCCCAAACAGTGGAACGTACCACCCTGGGCAGGGGGTATACTAGGACCCCTCTAATGCCCAAACAGTGGGACGTACCACCCTGGGCAGGGTGTAAGCCGGGACCCCTCTAATGCCCAAACAGTGGAATGTACCACCCTGGGCAGGGGGTATACTAGGACCCCTCTAATGCCCAAACAGTGGATGTACCACCCTGGGCAGGGGGTATACTAGGACCCCTCTAATGCCCAAACAGTGGGACGTACCACCCTGGGCAGGGGGTTTACTAGGACCCCTCTAATGCCCAAACAGTGGATGTACCACCCTGGGCAGGGGGTATACTAGGACCCCTCTAATGCCCAAACAGTGGATGTACCACCATGGGCAGGGGGTATACTAGGACCCCTCTAATGCCCAAACAGTGGATGTACCACCCTGGGCAGGGGGTATACTAGGACCCCTCTAATGCCCAAACAGTGGATGTACCACCCTGGGCAGGGGGTATGCTAGGACCCCTCTAATGCCCAAACAGTGGGACGTACTACCCTGGGCAGGGGGTATACTAGGACCCCTCTAATGCCCAAACAGTGGGACGTACCACCCTGGGCAGGGGGTATGCTAGGACCCCTCTAATGCCCAAACAGTGGGACGTACTACCCTGGGCAGGGCGTAAGCCGGGACCCCTCTAATGCCCAAACAGTGGGACGTACCACCCTGGGCAGGGGGTAAGCCAGGGCCCCTCTAATGCCCAAACAGTGGGATGTACCACCCTGGGCAGGGGGTATAATAGGACCCCTCTAATGCCCAAACAGTGGGACGTACTACCCTGGGCAGGGGGTATACTAGGACCCCTCTAATGCCCAAACAGTGGGACGTACCACCCTGGGCAGGGGGTATGCTAGGGCCCCTCTAATGCCCAAACAGTGGGACATACTACCCTGGGCAGGGCGTAAGCCGGGACCCCTCTAATGACCAAACAGTGGAACGTACCACCCTGGGCAGGGGGTAAGCCGGGACCCCTCTAATGACCAAACAGTGGAACGTACCACCCTGGGCAGGGGGTAAGCCGGGACCCCTCTAATGACCAAACAGTGGAACGTACCACCCTGGGCAGGGGGTAAGCCGGGACCCCTCTAATGCCCAGACAGTGACAAATGGGGGCCCCTGTATCTCTCATGAATGTGATCCCTAGGGGGCAGCACTGAGCCAGGGAAGGGGCTTAAGGTCACATTTCAGCCACGGTCACTAGAGGCACCAGCGCTCTATACTGGTGAGACTGGGACAGACCCCAAGCAAAGAATCCGGGTCGGAGGCTGTAGGACACTGGGAAAATACCCGATGGGCCCCGGCCAACCCAGTCCCACTCGCTCTGCGCCCCAATCCCAAGGAGCCTTTCTCCCAGCGAGGCCCCCGGGGTGACGGTTCTGGTTACGGCTGATAATATAAACAGGGAAGGAGTCGGGAGAGGCAAACGCCACCAAGTTTGCAATTAGAAGGTTATTGATTGATAACCGGGACTCGCAGTCCCCTACTGGGTTGTGAGGGAAAACAGAGCGGCTGGGAGTTGCCCCCATGCAGCCATTAGTCAGGCAGGGCAGTCGGCTGGGAGTTGCCCCCATGCAGCCATTTGTCAGGCAGGGCAGTCGGCTGGGAGTTGCCCCCATGCAGTCATTAGTCAGGCTGGGCAGCCGGCTGGGAGTTGCCCCCATGCAGCCATTAGTCAGGCTGGGCAGTTGGCTGGGAGTTGTCCCCATGCAGCCATTTGTCAGGCTGGGCAGTCGGCTGGGAGTTGCCCCCATGCAGCCATTAGTCAGGCTGGGCAGTTGGCTGGGAGTTGCCCCCATGCAGCCATTAGTCAGGCTGGGCAGTCGGCTGGGAGTTGCCCCCATGCAGCCATTAGTCAGGCTGGGCAGTTGGCTGGGAGTTGCCCCATGCAGCCATTAGTCAGGCTGGGCAGTCGGCTGGGAGTTGCCCCCATGCAGCCATTAGTCAGGCTGGGCAGTCGGCTGGGAGTTGCCCCCATGCAGCCGTTAGTCAGGCTGGGCGCTCGGCTGGGAGTTGCCCCCATGCAGCCATTAGTCAGGCTGGGCACTGGGCTGGGATTTGCCCCATGCAGCCATTGGTCAGGCTGGGCACTGGGCTGGAAGTTGCCCCCATGCAGCCATTAGTCAGGCTGGGCACTGGGCTGGAAGTTGCCCCCATGCAGCCATTAGTCAGGCTGGGCACTCGGCTGGGAGTTGCCCCCATGCAGCCATTAGTCAGGCTGGGCACTCGGCTGGGACTCTATCCAAGTCTGGACCGGGTTCCAATACAAGTAACAGAGGCCCAAACAGCCCCCTACTGGCCCAATACATAGTGACTAGTGATGAGCCCGACCTATCCTGCCCCTCTATTTACAGGCCTGAGTCTATGATGTCACGGAGGGGGCGGGACCAGGAGGGGGGCCTATAAATAGCCAGAACTGGGGCTTATTTAAGTGGCCTGGACTCACAGGTTGTGGGGCGCCCCCCCCAATCACTAACAGTAACTGTCGGGGGCATCTTGAAGCAGCCAGAACCCACACATTGCCGGCCTGGGCCCATCCACTAACTGCCGCCCCCCCATCCCATATTCAGCCCCCCCCCAGCCTGAATCTCCCCCCTGAATCTCCCCCCGCCCCTGTAACAGAGACACTTCACTCTCAGTGTTTAAATCCCTTATTATCTCAGGCAGTTAGCAACGCAATCTCCATGTCCTTCAGCTCATTACCCGCAGCTGCGCCGTCGCCCCCCACACCAACGGGGAGAAGGGATTGGGTGGCAGGGAAAGTGCTGGGGGCATACGGGGAGAGTGCTGGGGGGCATACAGGGAGAGTGCTGGGGGGCATACAGAGAGAGTGCTGGGGGGCATACGGGGAGAGTGCTGGGGGGCATACAGGGAGAGTGCTGGGGGGCATACAGAGAGAGTGCTGGGGGCATACAGGGAGAGTGCTGGGGGGCATACAGGGAGAGTGCTGGGGGGCATACGGGGAGAGTGCTGGGGGCATACAGAGAGAGTGCTGGGGGACATACGGGGAGAGTGCTGGGGGGCATACGGGGAGAGTGCTGGGGGGCATACGGGGAGAGTGCTGGGGGGCATACGGGGAGAGTGCTGGGGGGCATACGGGAGAGTGCTGGGGGGCATACGGGAGAGTGCTGGGGGCATACGGGGAGAGTGCTGGGGGGCATACGGGGAGAGTGCTGGGGGGCATACAGAGAGAGTGCTGGGGGGCATACAGAGAGAGTGCTGGGGGGCATACAGAGAGAGTGCTGGGGGGCATACAGAGAGAGTGCTGGGGGCATACAGAGAGAGTGCTGGGGGGCATACAGAGAGAGTGCTGGGGGCATACAGGGAGAGTGCTGGGGGGCATACAGAGAGAGTGCTGGGGGGCATACAGGGAGAGTGCAGGGGGGCATACAGAGAGAGTGCTGGGGGGCATACAGAGAGAGTGCTGGGGGGCATACAGGGAGAGTGCTGGGGGCATACAGGGAGAGTGCTGGGGGGCATACAGGGAGAGTGCTGGGGGGCATACAGAGAGAGTGCTGGGGGGCATACAGAGAGAGTGCTGGGGGCATACAGAGAGAGTGCTGGGGGCATACAGGGAGAGTGCTGGGGCATACAGAGAGAGTGCTGGGGGGCATACAGAGAGAGTGCTGGGGGGCATACAGAGAGAGTGCTGGGGGGCATACAGGGAGAGTGCTGGGGGGCATACAGAGAGAGTGCTGGGGGGCATACAGAGAGAGTGCTGGGGGCATACAGGGAGAGTGCTGGGGGCATACAGAGAGAGTGCTGGGGGGCATACAGAGAGAGTGCTGGGGGGCATACGGGGAGAGTGCTGGGGGGCATACAGAGAGAGTGCTGGGGGCATACAGGGAGTGCTGGGGGGCATACAGAAGAGAGTGCTGGGGGGCATACAGAGAGAGTGCTGGGGGGCATACAGGGAGAGTGCTGGGGGCATACAGAGAGAGTGCTGGGGGCATACAGGGAGAGTGCTGGGGGGCATACAGAGAGAGTGCTGGGGGGCATACGGGGAGAGTGCTGGGGGCATACGGGAGAGTGCTGGGGGGCATACAGAGAGAGTGCTGGGGGGCATACAGGGAGAGTGCTGGGGGGCATACAGGGAGAGTGCTGGGGGGGCATACGGGGAGAGTGCTGGGGGGCATACGGAGAGAGTGCTGGGACATACGGGGAGAGTGCTGGGGGGCATACGGGGAGAAGTGCTGGGGGGCATACGGGGGAGAGTGCTGGGGGGCATACGGGGAGAGTGCTGGGGGGCATACGGGGAGAGTGCTGGGGGCTACGGGGAGATGCTGGCGGGGCATACGGGGAGAGTGCTGGGGCATACGGGGAGAGTGCTGGGGGGCATACAGAGAGAGTGCTGGGGGGCATACAGAGAGAGTGCTTGGGGGCATACAGAGAGAGTGCTGGGGGGCATACAGGGAGAGTGCTGGGGGCATACAGAGAGTGCTGGGGGCATACAGAGAGAGTGCTGGGGGGCATACAGAGAGAGTGCTGGGGGGCATACAGAGAGAGTGCTGGGGGCATACAGGGGAGAGTGCTGGGGGCATACAGAGAGAGTGCTTGGGGGGCATACAGAGAGAGTGCTGGGGGGCATACAGGGAGAGTGCTGGGGGCATACAGAGAGAGTGCTGGGGGGCATACAGAGAGAGTGCTGGGGGCATACAGGGAGAGTGCTGGGGGCATTACAGAGAGAGTGCTGGGGGGCATACAGAGAGAGTGCTGGGGGGCATACGGGGAGAGTTGCTGGGGGGCATACAGAGGAGTGCTGGGGGCATACAGGGAGAGTGCTGGGGGGCATACAGAGAGAGTGCTGGGGGGCATACAGAGAGAGGTGCTGGGGGGCATACAGGGAGAGTGCTGGGGGCATACAGAGAGAGTGCTGGGGGGCATACAGAGAGAGTGCTGGGGGGCATACAGGGAGAGTGCTGGGGGGCATACAGGGAGAGTGCTGGGGGGCATACAGAGAGAGTGCTGGGGGGCATACAGAGAGAGTGCTGGGGGGCATACAGGGAGAGTGCTGGGGGGCATAAACTCTCACCAATGGCATTCGCTTCTATTGGAACATATTTAAACCATTCATTTAATGGAGGCGCTGATGTTCTGATAATGAGCCCTCGGAGCGGCCACTTAGCCGGCCGGGCAAATAATGCGCTTTGACAATGGGCCGCGGACTGACACGGATATAATTTGTGGTAATTTTCCGCTCATTTTGCCTTAGTTTTAATGACAGGGATCTGACAGGGGGGGAACGGATTTGGTGTGTGCCGCTGCACTTGTCAGCTCTAAGTAGCCCCGGCGTGGGGGGGGCAAGGGCAGAACGTATTCCCTCATCCTTTATTTAATTTATCCCAATGTAACTAACAAATACTTGGCTTACATACATATATTACAAGGGATAATGTACCCCCTACTGTAAATGATAAGGATATTAGCAGTCACTGAGGGGTTCTGTGCCCCCCATATAAAGGCACAAGGCTGCAGGCTGAGTTATACAGGGAACTCTGAGTATCACTCATGTATTATAAGGGATAATGTACCCCCTACTGTAAATGATAAGGATATTAGCAGTCACTGAGGGGTTCTGTGCCCCCCATATAAAGGCACAAGGCTGCAGGCTGAGTTATACAGGGAACTCTGAGTATCACTCATGTATTATAAGGGATACTGTACCCCCTACTGTAAATGATAAGGATATTAGCAGTCACTGAGGGGTTCTGTGCCCATATAAAGGCACAAGGCTGCAGGCTGAGTTATACAGGGAACTCTGAGTATCACTCATGTATAATAAGGATAATGTACCCCCCGCTGTACACGCGTGTGTATATGAATACAGTACAGACGCTGTTACATATTTACAGGGAAGGAAACAGATCCGCTCTCCTCCTCGCCGCGCCATTGTTGGCACAGAGCAAACGCTGTGTTTAATAAACGTATCAATTAGGGCCGCTCAGGATTTATTTTTTCTACTAATTCAGGCAAATTGGTTTGTGGGTCGGTTCCACAGTTAAACTGGCCGCCATAACAAGGGACAGACTGTGAGACAGTGTAACGTTGCCTTTAATCTGCCCCCCCCTTTGTGCCACAGCCACTTCACTCACAAGTGGGGCCAGTTCAGCGCAATTAGTGACCTTAGAAGCTGTTAGAGCCACATCACTTTCCTTGCAGAGAGGGGGAGCGAGCCCCCCGGGGGGGGGGATCAAAGGGGAAAGTGACGGAGTGAGAGGTGGGGGGGGTGGGATGGGGCTCAGTCAGGGGGGCTCTGACAGTGGAATAATAAGGCCAGTGTATGTGTATTATCAGCTGTATCCAATCTCAGCCCTTTCATCCCCCCCCCAACTTCCGCTGATCCCCTCACTAAACCTCTCAGCTCAGTATGGATATGTTCCTCTCCAGCAAATACCCCCACACACAGCCCTCATTGTGCCACTGTGCCCCATTCTTACATTATAAGGATTTGCAGTCACCTATGCAAGAGAGAACCCCCCCCCATGCCTATAACCAACCTGTAGCCAATCAGAGCATTAGAGCACTCACCATGCCTATGACCAACCTGTAGCCAATCAGAGCATTAGAGCACTCACCCTGCCTATAACCAACCTGTAGCCAATCAGAGCATTAGAGCACTCACCATGACTATAACCAACCTGTAGCCAATCAGAGCATTAGAGCACTCACCATGCCTATAACCAACCTGTAGCCAATCAGAGCATTAGAGCACTCACCATGCCTATAAGACAACCTGTAGCCAATCAGAGCATTAGAGCACTCACCATGCCTATAAGACCAACCTGTAGCCAATCAGAGCATTAGAGCACTCACCATGCCTATAACCAACTGTAGCCAATCAGAGCATTAGAGGCACTCACCATGCCTATAACCAACTGTAGCCAATCAGAGCATTAGAGCACTCACCATGGCAATAGCTAATGGACCCAACCTGTAGCCAATCAGAGCATTAGAGCACTCACCATGAATATAGACCAACCTGTAGCCAATCAGAGCATTAGAGCACTCACCATGAATATAAGACCAACCTGTAAGCCAATCAGAGCATTAGAGCACTCACCATGCTATGACCAACCTGTAGCCAATCAGAGCATTAGAGCACTCACCATGCCTATGACAACTGTAGCAATCAAGCATTAGAGCACTCACCCTGGCCTATGACCAACCTGTAGCCAATCAGAGCATTAGAGCACTCACCATGCCTATGACCAACCTGTAGCCAATCAGAGCATTAGAGCACTCACCATGCCTATGACCAACCTGTAGCCAATCAGAGCATTAGAGCACTCACCCTGCCTATAACCAACCTGTAGCCAATCAGAGCATTAGAGCACTCACCATGCCTATGACCAACCTGTAGCCAATCAGAGCATTAGAGCACTCACCATGCCTATGACCAACCTGTAGCCAATCAGAGCATTAGAGCACTCACCCTGCCTATAACCAACCTGTAGCCAATCAGAGCATTAGAGCACTCACCCTGCCTATGACCAACCTGTAGCCAATCAGAGAATAACACCACCAGATAATGTAGCGCCAACCACTAGGGGTGCTGTTACCCCCCAGCTGAGGGTTCCTACTGAGTGCAAGCCATCTGGCAACTCCGGCGGCCTTTCCTAATTAGTTACTGGGGCCCCTGAGCTGCCCAGTATCCTGCGTTACCAAGGGGCCCGGTGCCAGGGCCGTGACACTTACAGACCCGTCTAGTCTGTGGTTCTGCCGCATCATGTTCCAAGTTGGCCGGCACCCCGACCCGAGCGGCTATAAGCCGTTTAGCGCAGGCAAACAGGGGCGTGCAATCCCTAAACGAGGCTTATTCAGCATGAAATAGCAAATTAGCTTGTTTTTGGCACAACGAGCCCCTGAAATCTTGGCTTCCGAATGGCGGCCCGGCGGGGGGGGTCCCATCTCCATTCCCTGCCAGTATACACAGCGCTACGGCGGCCCGGCGGGGGGGGTCCCATCTCCATTCCCTGCCAGTATACACAGCGCTACGGCGGGGGGGTCCCATTCTCCATTCCCTGCCCATATACACAGCGCTACGGGCGGCCCCGGCCGGGGGTCCCATCTCCATTCCCTGCCAGATACACAGCGCTGCGGCGGGCCCGGCGGGGGTCCCATCTCCATTCCTCCAGTATACACAGCGCTACGGCGGACCCGGCGGGGGGGTCCCATTTCCATCCCTGCAGTATACACAGCGCTACGGCGGCCCGCGCGGGGGGTCCCACTCCATTCCTTGCCATATACACAATCGCTACGGCGGCCCGGCGGGGGGGGTCCCATCTCCATTCCCTGCCAGTATACACAGCGCTACGGCGGCCCGGCGGGGGGGGTCCCATCTCCATTCCTTGCCAGTATACACAGCGCTACGGCGGCCCGAGCGGGGGTCATCTCATTCCCTGCCAGTATACACAGCGCTACGGCGGCCCGGCGGGGGGGTCCCATCTCCATTCCCTGCCAGTATACACAGCGCTACGGCGGCCCGGCGGGGGGGTCCCATCTCCATTCCTTGCCAGTATACACAGCGCTACGGCGGCCCGGCCAGTCTGGGGGCACGAAAGAATTTGCCTAATCGAGCGCAAAATCCATAAAGGAATCTGAGGCACCGGCCCTGGGGCCCCATTCCAAGGGGGTGTGTAGGGGCTGCTGCTGGGGCCCCTGGGGGTGTGTGGGGGTACTGCTGGGGCCCTGAGGTGTGTGGGGGCTGTTGCTGGGGCCCCTGGGGGATGTACTGGGGTGCTTGCTGGGGCCCCTGGGGCGTTGTTGTGGGGCTGCTTGCCTGGGGCCCCTGGGGGTGTGTAGGGGCGCTGCTGGGGCCCCTGGGGGTGTGTGGGGGCTGTGCTGGGGCCCCTTGGGGTGTGTTGTAGGGGCTGCTGCTGGGGCCCCTGGGGGTTGTGTAGGGCTGCTGCTGGGGCCCCTAAGGGTGGAATGTGGGGGCTGCTGCTGGGCCCATCCAAAGGGGGGTGTGTAGGGGCTGACTGCTAGGTGCCTGACTAGGCCTGAGGGTGTGTGGGGGTGCTGCCGGGCCCTGGGGTGTGTGGGGGTGCGGCTGGGCCCTGAAGGTGTGATGGGGGTGCTGCTGGGGCCCCTGGGGTGTTGTGGGGGGCTGCTTGCTGGGGGCCCTGGGGGTGTGTGGGGCTGCTGCTGGGGCCCCTGGGGGTGTGTAGGGGCTGCTGCTGGGCCCCTGAGGGGTGTGTGGGGGCTGCTGCTGGGTCCCTGGGGGTGTGTGGGGGTGCTGCTGGGGCCCCTGGGGGTGTGTGGGGGCTTGCTGCTGGGGCCCCTGGGGTGGTAGGGCTGCTGCTGGGGCCCCTGGGGGTGTTGGGGGGCTGCTGCTGGGCCCCTGGGGGTGTGTAGGGGCTGCTGCTGGGGCCCCTGAGGTGTGTGGGGGCTGCTGCTGGGGCCCCTGGGGGTGTGTAGGGGCTGCTGCTGGGGCCCCTGGGGGTGTGTAGGGGCTGCTGCTGGGGCCCCTGAGGGTGTGTGGGGGCTGCTGCTGGGGCCCCTGGGGGTGTGTAGGGGCTGCTGCTGGGGCCCCTGGGGGTGTGTAGGGGCTGCTGCTGGGGCCCCTGAGGGTGTGTGGGGGCTGCTTTTGAGGCCCCTGAGGGTGTGTGGGGGTGCTGCTGGGGCCCCTGAGGGTGTGCGGGGGTGCTGCTGGGGCCCCTGGGGTGTGCGGGGTGCTGCTGGGGCCCCTGAGGGTGTGCGGGGGTGCTGCTGAGGCCCCTGGGGGTGTGCGGGGGTGCTGCTGGGGCCCCTGGGGGTGTGCGGGGCTGCTGCTGGGGCCCCTGGGGTGTGTAGGGCTGCTGCTGGGGCCCCTGGGGGTGTGTGGGGGCTGCTGCTGGGCCCCTGGGGGTGTGTAGGGGCTGCTGCTGGGGCCCCTGGGGGTGTGTAGGGGCTGCTGCTGGGGCCCCTGAGGGTGTGTGGGGCTGCTTTTGAGGCCCCTGAGGGTGTGTGGGGGTGCTGCTGGGGGCCCTGAGGGTGTGCGGGGGTGCTGCTGGGGCCCCTGGGGGTGTGCGGGGGTGCTGCTGGGGCCCCTGAGGGTGTGCGGGGGTGCTGCTGAGGCCCCTGGGGGTGTGCGGGGGTGCTGCTGGGCCCCTGAGGGTGTGCGGGGGTGCTGCTGAGGCCCCTGGGGGTGTGCGGGGGTGCTGCTGGGGCCCCTGGGGGTGTGCGGGGCTGCTGCTGGGGCCCCTGGGGGTGTGCGGGGGATGCTGGAGCCCCTGGGGGTGTGTGGGGGCTGTTGGGGCCCCTGTGGGTGTGCTGGGCTGCTGCTGGGGCCCCTGGGGGGTGTGGGGGCTGCACATCCCAGTCTGACCCTGGACCAAATAGAAAGATAAGGAATAAAAAGTAACAATAACAATAAAACTGGAGCCTCACAGAGCAATAGGGTTTTGGTTGCTAGGGTCCACATTACCTTAGCAACCAGGGAGTGGTTTGGATGAGAGACTGGTATATGAATAGGGGAGGGGCTGAATGGAAAGATAAGGAATAAAAAGTAACAATAAAACTGGAGCCTCACAGAGCAATAGGGTTTGGCTGCCGGGGTCAGTGACCCCCATTTGAAAGCTGCAAAGAGGCAAATAATACAAAAACTATTAAAGATAAATAATGAAGACCAATTGCAAAGTTGCTAAGAATAGGCCATTTCTATAACGTACTTAAATGTTGGAGAGTGACATTGGGGTCCCCTTGGCACAGCACCGGGGGGGGGGGTGAGGAAAGGGTTAAATCTCTGCATTCTGGAGTCACATAAAAGGCTCTGCGCTTGCAGCTCCATAAACAGCGAGAGGGAACGGCCATTAAACATTCCTTGTTTTACAGGAGAGGGAGATAAGGGCCCTGCGCCCCCCCCCCCAGACTAAACAGGGACTGGCAGCGCCATTGGCTGGCACACGTTGGCCTCTAGTTAGTAGGGGCTGCAGCCAGACATGGGGGGAACGGGCAGGGACTCTATGTGTATATTACTGGGGTACTTCACCTTTAAATTAACTATTAATATGACGTAGAGAGTGAGATTCTCAGACTTTGGAATTTCACCAGCTATCTGGTTGCTAGGATCCAATTTAACCTAGTAACCACTCACTGATTTGAATGAGAGACAGGTATATGAATAGGGGAGGGGCTGAATAGAAAGATAAGGAATAAAAAGTAACAATAACAATAAAACTGGGGCCTCACAGAGCAATAGGTTTTGGCTGCTGGGGGTCAGTTATCCTGTTGCTAGGGCTCAAATTACCTTAGCAACCACAGAGTGGTTTGATTGAGAGATTGATATATGAATAGGGGAGGGGCTGAATAGAAAGATAAGGAATAAAAAGTAACAATAACAATAAAACTGGAGCCTCACAGAGCAATAGGGTTTGGTTGCCGGGGTCAGTGACCCCCATTAGAAGAAGAAGGCAAATAATTCAATAACGGTACAAAATAAATGATGAAGACCAATTAAAAAGTTGCTAGGAATAGGCCATTCTGTAACATAGTGAAAGTTACCCAGAAGCCAAATAATGGGAATAAACCAAAGAGGGGGGGAGGGGGTCGGCACGGCGACGCCGTATTTACAAGCACCTTTCCCGATCTGATCTTAATTACAAAAACGACTTCGTTGTTCAAACATTAATCAGGTTGTTCTTTAAGGTGAGGGGGGGGGGAGAGAAAAAAAGCCCCTCGGTGCTGATGAAGTCGGAATTATTCCGCAAAGCCGAGACTTGATACCAATTACGCCGGTGCCTTAATAATTTCTATTTAATAAGTGTGTATAACACTTTCAAATTAAGTGCTTAATGATTGCCTGATTAAATGTATCATCAAAATGCAAATTGGATTCTGCCGCCCCGCCGCCGTTAACTCTCTCACTGCCGCCGCGGGGTGGGGGGAAAGGGTTAACGTGGGCTTGGGGGGTGGGGGGGGTAAGGGGCAGTTGTGATGGGGGGTTATAATGGATATAAATACAGGGATGGGGGGGTTAATAGGAGCGCAGGGAACAGATGGTGCAGTTTCCTACTGGGGGGGGGGGTTGGTACATACGGGGAGCAATTAATAAGGGAGAAAGTGTGAAATTGGTTATTTATGAAATTCTGCCTCAGCTGCTGCCTCCAACTGATCCCTACTCACTGTGCCCACTCTGGGAGTCAGATCCAGCATCAACTACTCAATAAGTGCCTCCGGCTGATCCCTACTCACTGTGCCCACTCTGGGAGTCAGATCCAGCATCAACTACTCAATAAGTGCCTCAGACTGATCCCTACTCACTGTGCCCACTCTGGGAGTCAGACCCAGCATCAACTACTCAATAAGTGCCTCAGACTGATCCCTACTCACTGTGCCCACTCTGGGAGTCAGACCCAGCATCAACTACTCAATAAGTGCCTCAGACTGATCCCTACTCACTGTGCCCACTCTGGGAGTCAGACCCAGCATCAACTACTCAATAAGTGCCTCAGACTGATCCCTACTCACTGTGCCCACTCTGGGAGTCAGACCCAGCATCAACTACTCAATAAGTGCCTCAGACTGATCCCTACTCACTGTGCCCACTCCGGGAGTCAGACCCGGCATCAACTACTCAATAAGTGCCTCCAACTGATCCCTACTCACTGTGCCCACTCTGGGAGTCAGACCCAGCATCAACTACTCAATAAGTGCCTCCGACTGATCCCTACTCATTGTGCCCACTCCGGGAGTCAGACCCAGCATCAACTACTCAATAAGTGCCTCCGACTGATCCCTACTCACTGTGCCCACTCCGGGAGTCAGACCCAGCATCAACTACTCAATAAGTGCCTCCGACTGATCCCTACTCACTGTGCCCACTCCGGGAGTCAGACCCAGCATCAACTACTCAATAAGTGCCTCCGACTGATCCCTACTCACTGTGCCCACTCCGGGAGTCAGACCCAGCATCAACTACTCAATAAGTGCCTCCGACTGATCCCTACTCACTGTGCCCACTCCGGGAGTCAGACCCAGCATCAACTACTCAATAAGTGCCTCCGACTGATCCCTACATAATCACTGGAGCCTCACAGAGCAATAGGGTTTGGCTGCTGGGGTCAGTGACCTCTATTTAAGGGGGCGGTTCAGCTTTAATTTAACCTTTAGTTATAGAATGACTAATTCTAAGCAACTTTGCAATTGGTCTTCATTATTTATCTTTAATAGTTATTGAATTATTTTCCCTTCGTCTTCTGAGTCTTTGCTGCTTTCAAATGGGGGTCACTGACCCCGGCAGCCAAACCCTATTGCTCTGTGAGGCTCCAGTTTTATTGTTATTGTTACTTTTTATTCCTTATCTTTCTATTCAGCCCCTCCCCTATTCATATACCGGTCTCTCATTCCAACCCCTCCCTGGTTGCTAAGGTAATTTGGATCCTAGCAACCAATCTAAAAGTTAACTTCAATCTGAAGGCGCCACTTACCAACTGCATGAAGGGTAAATAGTAGAGGTGGGAGGAGCCACTGGGAGGGTCGGGACCCCGGGCCCTGATATTATTATATGCCGATTACTTGTCATTGTTCAAGCCGTAGCCCCTCCCCCTGCGGTTGTTGAACTGCAACTCCCAGCCCCCCCATATCTCCATGTTCTGACACACGGAATATTCCGCGCGCCGCCGGCTCTAGGCTATAATTACACTCCTTGATTGGCCTTCACGATAATTAGTGGGTTGGCGAGAGAGGGAAGAAAGCCGCCAGCGTGATTATTAATCAGCGCAATAACGAGAGGAACCTTGGGAGGGAAATCAAGCAGAAAATCGAGGGGGGGGGGGGAAGGAAAAAACTTTTCTCTCGGATTTTCCGCAGGAAGAAAAAAACGAAACCGACAAATTCTTTTGGTCGGAAGCGACGCGTAACGTGTTCTGAAAAACGCTTGCAGAGAATAAGCCCCACTACCGTAAGCTCCTCCCACCTGGGGCTGCAGCAGGGCGCACTGCATACGCTCGGGGGCAGATATCCGCCAATAGCACAAGACTTTGCAATGGGTGGGAGGAGTTTACAGTAGTGGGGCTTATTCTCTGCAAGCGTTTTTCAGAATGCGCTATGTGCGCCATAACAGGACCGGGGCCCATTGGGTTTACATCCCGGAACACTGGGGGGTCAGTCCAACCGGGCTGCAATTAGGTGCTCCCCCCAAATATACCCATAACTGAGATTCTAGAGGTGCAAACGTCTCCCACGACGAAAAGCCTTCGGCCCCCGCAGCTCTGGGGCAACTACCCAGAGGCACAAAAAGCCCCCCCCCCAGCCCAATAAATAGTGACTGTCTGTGGCACCTTACAGCCCCCCTGGCATTCCCAGTACCCAGAGGCACAAACAGCCCCCCCAGCCCAATAAATAGTGACTGTCTGTGGCACCTTACAGCCCCCCCTGGCATTCCCAGTACCCAGAGGCACAAACAGCCCCCCCAGCCCAATAAATAGTGACTGTCTGTGGCACCTTACAGCCCCCCCTGGCATTCCCAGTACCCAGAGGCACAAACAGCCCCCCCTCCAGCCCAATAAATAGTGACTGTCTGTGGCACCTTACAGCCCCCCCCCTGGCATTCCCAGTACCCAGAGGCACAAACAGCCCCCCCAGCCCAATAAATAGTGACTGTCTGTGGCACCTTACAGCCCCCCCGGCATTCCCAGTACCCAGAGGCACAAACAGCCCCCCCCCCCCCAGCCCAATAAATAGTGACTGTCTGTGGCACCTTACAGCCCCCCCGGCATTCCCAGTACCCAGAGGCACAAACAGCCCCCCCCCCCAGCCCAATAAAACAGTGACTGTCTGTGGCACCTTACAGCCCCCCTGGCATTCCCAGTACCCAGAGGCACAAACAGCCCCCCCCCAGCCCAATAAATAGTGACTGTCTGTGGCACCTTACAGCCCCCCTGGCATTCCCAGTACCCAGAGGCACAAACAGCCCCCCCCCCCAGCCCAATAAATAGTGACTGTCTGTGGCACCTTACAGCCCCCCTGGCATTCCCAGTACCCAGAGGCACAAACAGCCCCCCCCCCCCAGCCCAATAAATAGTGACTGTCTGTGGCACCTTACAGCCCCCCTGGCATTCCCAGTACCCAGAGGCACAAACAGCCCCCCAGCCCAATAAATAGTGACTGTCTGTGGCACCTTACAGCCCCCCCGGCATTCCCAGTACCCAGAGGCACAAACAGCCCCCCCCCAGCCCAATAAATAGTGACTGTCTGTGGCACCTTACAGCCCCCCTGGCATTCCCAGTACCCAGAGGCACAAACAGCCCCCCCAGCCCAATAAATAGTGACTGTCTGTGGCACCTTACAGCCCCCCTGGCATTCCCAGTACCCAGAGGCACAAACAGCCCCCCCCCCAGCCCAATAAATAGTGACTGTCTGTGGCACCTTACAGCCCCCCTGGCATTCCCAGTACCCAGAGGCACAAACAGCCCCCCCAGCCCAATAAATAGTGACTGTCTGTGGCACCTTACAGCCCCCCTGGCATTCCCAGTACCCAGAGGCACAAACAGCCCCCCCAGCCCAATAAATAGTGACTGTCTGTGGCACCTTACAGCCCCCCTGGCATTCCCAGTACCCAGAGGCACAAACAGCCCCCCCCAGCCCAATAAATAGTGACTGTCTGTGGCACCTTACAGCCCCCCTGGCATTCCCAGTACCCAGAGGCACAAACAGCCCCCCCAGCCCAATAAATAGTGACTGTCTGTGGCACCTTACAGCCCCCCTGGCATTCCCAGTACCCAGAGGCACAAACAGCCCCCCCCAGCCCAATAAATAGTGACTGTCTGGCACCTTACAGCCCCCCTGGCATTCCCAGTACCCAGAGGCACAAACAGCCCCCCCCCCAGCCCAATAAATAGTGACTGTCTGTGGCACCTTACAGCCCCCTGGCATTCCCAGTACCCAGAGGCACAAACAGCCCCCCCAGCCCAATAAATAGTGACTGTCTGTGGCACCTTACAGCCCCCCTGGCATTTCCAGTACCCAGAGGCACAAACAGCCCCCCCAGCCCAATAAATAGTGACTGTCTGTGGCACCTTACAGCCCCCCTGGCATTCCCAGTACCCAGAGGCACAAACAGCCCCCCCCCCCCCAGCCCAATAAAAAGTGACTTTCTGTGGCACCTTACAGCCCCCCTGGCATTCCCAGTACCCAGAGGCACAAACAGCCCCCCCAGCCCAATAAATAGTGACTGTCTGTGGCACCTTACAGCCCCCCCCGGCATTCCCAGTACCCAGAGGCACAAAACAGCCCCCCCCCAGCCCAATAAATAGTGACTGTCTGTGGCACCTTACAGCCCCCCTGGCATTCCCAGTACCCAGAGGCACAAACAGCCCCCCCAGCCCAATAAATAGTGACTGTCTGTGGCACCTTACAGCCCCCCTGGCATTCCCAGTACCCAGAGGCACAAACAGCCCCCCCCAGCCCAATAAATAGTGACTGTATATGGCACCTTACAGCCCCCCTGGCATTCCCAGTACCCAGAGGCACAAACAGCCCCCCAGCCCAATAAATAGTGACTGTCTGTGGCACCTTACAGCCCCCCTGGCATTCCCAGTACCCAGAGGCACAAACAGCCCCCCAGCCCAATAAATAGTGACTGTCTGTGGCACCTTACAGCCCCCCCTGGCATTCCCAGTACCCAGAGGCACAAACAGCCCCCCCCCCCCAGCCCAATAAATAGTGACTGTCTGTGGCACCTTACAGCCCCCCTGGCATTCCCAGTACCCAGAGGCACAAACAGCCCCCCCAGCCCAATAAATAGTGACTGTCTGTGGCACCTTACAGCCCCCCTGGCATTCCCAGTACCCAGAGGCACAAACAGCCCCCCCAGCCCAATAAATAGTGACTGTCTGTGGCACCTTACAGCCCCCCTGGCATTCCCAGTACCCAGAGGCACAAACAGCCCCCCCCCAGCCCAATAAATAGTGACTGTCTGTGGCACCTTACAGCCCCCCTGGCATTCCCAGTACCCCCAGATTGCCAGTCTGGGCCTGACAGACAGTACAAGGGGGGGGCGCGGGGGGAAATGGCCGGGGGGGGGCTGGGACAGTACAGGGGTGGGCTGGGGGGGGATGAGACACGGGCGGGGGGGTAGCTGCCCAGCTGCTGGGGGAGGAAGTGAATTCACACCGGGGCCCGTATCACTCTCAGCAGAAGCCTCTCACTTCCTGCCTCCATCTTCCTCTCTCCCCTGTGTGGGGCTGGGGGGCTCCCAGGCCGGTACCCGGGTCACAGGCAGAGGGCACGGTGCCAGCGGCCGGCTATTATTATTATTGGCTACAGGAAGCCCCGCCCATTAGTCTTGGAGGCAGAAAGCAGGGAAATGAATGTAAAGTTCAAAAATACATTTCCAACTCAAACAGGGGCTTCCGCACCCAGTCCAACGGCAATGGGGGTCCCCCCCCCCCCAGAATCCAGCCCTGGGCCCCCAAATGCCCCCCCCCCAGAATCCAGCCCTGGGCCCCCAAATGCCCCCCCCCCAGAATCCAGCCCTGGGCCCCCAAATGCCCCCCCCCAGAATCCAGCCCTGGGCCCCCAAATGCCCCCCCCAGAATCCAGCCCTGGGCCCCCAAATGCCCCCCCCAGAATCCAGCCCTGGGCCCCCAAATGCCCCCCCCAGAATCCAGCCCTGGGCCCCCAAATGCCCCCCCCCAGAATCCAGCCCTGGGCCCCCAAATGCCCCCCCCCAGAATCCAGCCCTGGGCCCCCAAATGCCCCCCCCCAGAATCCAGCCCTGGGCACTCCCATACACACTAGCACTGTACCCCCCCCCTGCAGGAACAGATGGCCCCCCCGGGGGGCTGGGGGGGGGGTATATAATGCAGGTGAGCACCTCACTTTGCACCTACACGGAGATGCTAATTACATGGGAATGGGCCCAGCTGCTCCCCTGACAGTGAGAATAGAGCGATTATTCCCTGTTATTTCACCTTCCGCTTACACCCCTATTTATATTTACTCATTATATACCCCCCCTCCCACTGGCACCCCCACCCTACCAACTGCCTGCAGGAACTACCACTCCCAGCATCCTCAGCGCCCCACAGACTGTCAGTCAGAGATATGTCTGAGCCCTAATGCCTGCAGTGTGAGAGGGGAAACTACAGCCGCAGCAAAGCATTCTGGGTACTGCACCCCCACACCTTATAGGAAAAGGAAGCGAGACAGAGCAAAGGATTCTGGGTACAGCACCCCGACACCTTATAGGAAAAGGAAGCGAGACAGAGCAAAGGATTCTGGGTACTGCACCCCGACACCTTATAGGAAAAGGAAGCGAGGCAGAGCAAAGCATTCTGGGTACTGCACCCCGACACCTTATAGGAAAAGGAAGCGAGACAGAGCAAGGGATTCTGGGTACAGCACCCCGACACCTTATAGGAAAAGGAAGCGAGACAGAGCAAAGGATTCTGGGTACAGCACCCCGACACCTTATAGGAAAAGGAAGCAAGGCAGAGCAAAGCATTCTGGGTACAGCACCCCGACACCTTATAGGAAAAGAAAGCGAGACAGAGCAAAGGATTCTGGGTACAGCACCCCGACACCTTATAGGAAAAGGAAGCGAGGCAGAGCAAAGCATTCTGGGTACAGCACCCCGACACCTTATAGGAAAAGGAAGCGAGACAGAGCAAAGCATTCTGGGTACAGCACCCCGACACCTTATAGGAAAAGGAAGCGAGACAGAGCAAAGCATTCTGGGTACAGCACCCCGACACCTTATAGGAAAAGGAAGCGAGACAGAGCAAAGCATTCTGGGTACAGCACCCTGACACCTTATAGGAAAAGGAAGCGAGACAGAGCAAAGCATTCTGGGTACAGCACCCTGACACCTTATAGGAAATGAGAGATTCTGGGGGTATAAGAGGGAATTACTGGGAGGGACGGGGGGCCCCGTATAAGAGGGAATTACTGGGAGGGACTGGGGGCCCCGTATAAGAGGGAATTACTGGGAGGGACGGGGGGCCCCGTGTAAGAGGGAATTACTGGGAGGGACGGGGGGCCCCGTATAAGAGGGAATTACTGGGAGGCACTGGGGGCCCCGTATAAGAGGGAATTACTGGGAGGCACTGGGGGCCCCGTATAAGAGGGAATTACTGGGAGGCACTGGGGGCCCCGTATAAGAGGGAATTACTGGGAGGCACTGGGGGCCCCGTATAAGAGGGAATTACTGGGAGGCACTGGGGGCCCCATATAAGAGGGAATTACTGGGAGGGACGGGGGGCCCCGTATAAGAGGGAATTACTGGGAGGGACGGGGGGCCCCGTATAAGAGGGAATTACTGGGAGGCACTGGGGGCCCCGTATAAGAGGGAATTACTGGGAGGGACTGGGGGCCCCGTATAAGAGGGAATTACTGGGAGGGACGGGGGGCCCCGTATAAGAGGGAATTACTGGGAGGGACGGGGGGCCCCGTATAAGAGGGAATTACTGGGAGGCACTGGGGGCCCCGTATAATAGGGAATTACTGGGAGGCACTGGGGGCCCCGTATAAGAGGGAATTACTGGGAGGCACTGGGGGCCCCGTATAAGAGGGAATTACTGGGAGGCACTGGGGGCCCCGTATAAGAGGGAATTACTGGGAGGCACTGGGGGCCCCGTATAAGAGGGAATTACTGGGAGGCACTGGGGGCCCCGTATAAGAGGGAATTACTGGGAGGCACTGGGGGCCCCGTATAAGAGGGAATTACTGGGAGGCACTGGGGGCCCCATACGCAGGCAGGTCGGGGGCCCGAGCGCTATTTGTGGCTGTGGGATTGGCCGCGGTGGCTTTTTTGGGAGCGGAAGGACATTGGGGAGCAGTGATAGGAGGACAATCGGCGGTGGGGCCGGGGGGGGAGGAAGGAAGCCGGGGCAGAGCAGCGTGTGTGCGGGGGAAGCAGGACGAGGAAATAAACTGCCAGATAATGAGGGGAAGATCTGTCTCTATTCAACTGGAACATAGGAACCGAGCTCCGAGCCGCAGATAAGGGCCCCGGTATCAGCCGAGAATTGTATTGTGTCCCCCAGGGCCCCACACTTGCCAACTCTCCCTCGTTATCTCACACTCACACACCCCGAGCCGAGGCAAAACAAACACAACTGATTTCCCACAATCCCTTGCCTTCTCATGGCTGCCTCCGCTCTCCTTGTGATTAACTGCCACCTCAGACTCCCCCAGCCAATCAGCTGCCATGAAAATACCACCGAAGCCACATCAAAAAGGGTGTCAGATGGAGGAACTGGTATTAAAGGGGGTAAATCATCCTCTGCGGAAGCCAAACAGCCCTTCTGAATGTAACCAATCACCAATCAGACTCAGAGGGTACTGCAGGGGAGGGGTGTAGAACAGCCCCAATCAGACTCAGAGGGTACCGCAGGGGAGGAGTGTAGAACAGCCCCAATCAGACTCAGAGGGTACTGCAGGGGAGGGGTGTAGAACAGCCCCAATCAGACTCAGAGGGTACCGCAGGGGAGGAGTGTAGAACAGCCCCAATCAGACTCAGAGGGTACCGCAGGCAGGGAGGGGTGTAGAACAGCCCCAATCAGACTCAGACCGCAGGGAGGGTGTAGAACAGCCCCAATCAGACTCAGAGGGTACTGCAGGGGAGGAGTGTAGAACAGCCCCAATCAGACTCAGAGGGTACTGCAGGGGAGGGTGTAGAACAGCCCCAATCAGACTCAGAGGGTACTGCAGGGGAGGGTGTAGAACAGCCCCAATCAGACTCAGAGGGTACCGCAGGGGAGGGTGTAGAACAGCCCCAATCAGACTCAGAGGGTACCGCAGGGGAGGGGTGTAGAACAGCCCCAATCAGACTCAGAGGGTACTGCAGGGGAGGGGTGTAGAACAGCCCCAATCAGACTCAGAGGGTACTGCAGGGGAGGGGTGTAGAACAGCCCCAATCAGACTCAGAGGGTACCGCAGGGGAGGGGTGTAGAACAGCCCCAATCAGACTCAGAGGGTACCGCAGGGGAGGGGTGTAGAACAGCCCCAATCAGACTCAGAGGGTACCGCAGGGGAGGGGTGTAGAACAGCCCCAATCAGACTCAGAGGGTACTGCAGGGGAGGGGTGTAGAACAGCCCCAATCAGACTCAGAGGGTACTGCAGGGGAGGGTGTAGAACAGCCCCAATCAGACTCAGAGGGTACTGCAGGGGAGGGTGTAGAACAGCCCCAATCAGACTCAGAGGGTACCGCAGGGGAGGAGTGTAGAACAGCCCCAATCAGACTCAGAGGGTACCGCAGGGGAGGAGTGTAGAACAGCCCCAATCAGACTCAGAGGGTACCGCAGGGGAGGAGTGTAGAACAGCCCCAATCAGACTCAGAGGGTACCGCAGGGGAGGGGTGTAGAACAGCCCCAATCAGACTCAGAGGGTACCGCAGGGGAGGGGTGTAGAACAGCCCCAATCAGACTCAGAGGGTACCGCAGGGGAGGGGTGTAGAACAGCCCCAATCAGACTCAGAGGGTACTGCAGGGGAGGGGTGTAGAACAGCCCCAATCAGACTCAGAGGGTACTGCAGGGGAGGGGTGTAGAACAGCCCCAATCAGACTCAGAGGGTACTGCAGGGGAGGGGTGTAGAACAGCCCCAATCAGACTCAGAGGGTACCGCAGGGGAGGAGTGTAGAACAGCCCCAATCAGACTCAGAGGGTACCGCAGGGGAGGAGTGTAGAACAGCCCCAATCAGACTCAGAGGGTACCGCAGGGGAGGGGTGTAGAACAGCCCCAATCAGACTCAGAGGGTACTGCAGGGGAGGGGTGTAGAACAGCCCCAATCAGGACTCAGAGGGTACTGCAGGGGAGGGGTGTAGAACAGCCCAAATCAGACTCAGAGGGTACCGCAGGGGAGGAGTGTAGAACAGCCCCAATCAGACTCAGAGGGTACTGCAGGGGAGGGTGTAGAACAGCCCCAATCAGACTCAGAGGGTACCGCAGGGGAGGAGTGTAGAACAGCCCCAATCAGACTCAGAGGGTACCGCAGGGGAGGGGTGTAGAACAGCCCCAATCAGACTCAGAGGGTACCGCAGGGGAGGGGTGTAGAACAGCCCCAATCAGACTCACAGGGTACTGCAGGGGAGGGGTGTAGAACAGCCCCAATCAGACTCAGAGGGTACTGCAGGGGAGGAGTGTAGAACAGCCCCAATCAGACTCAGAGGGTACTGCAGGGGAGGGGTGTAGAACAGCCCCAATCAGACTCAGAGGGTACTGCAGGGGAGGAGTGTAGAACAGCCCCAATCAGACTCAGAGGGTACTGCAGGGGAGGGTGTAGAACAGCCCCAATCAGACTCAGAGGGTACTGCAGGGGAGGGGTGTAGAACAGCCCCAATCAGACTCAGAGGGTACTGCAGGGGAGGGGTGTAGAACAGCCCCAATCAGACCCAGAGGGTACTGCAGGGGAGGGGTGTAGAACAGCCCCAATCAGACCCAGAGGGTACTGCAGGGGAGGGGTGTAGAACAGCCCCAATCAGACTCAGAGGGTACTGCAGGGGAGGGGTGTAGAACAGCCCCAATCAGACTCAGAGGGTACCGCAGGGGAGGGGTGTAGAACAGCCCCAATCAGACTCAGAGGGTACCATAGGGGAGGAGTGTAGAACAGCCCCAATCAGACCCAGAGGGTACCGCAGGGGAGGGGTGTAGAACAGCCCCAATCAGACTCAGAGGGTACCGCAGGGGAGGGGTGTAGAACAGCCCCAATCAGACTCAGAGGGTACTGCAGGGGAGGGGTGTAGAACAGCCCCAATCAGACTCAGAGGGTACTGCAGGGGAGGGGTGTAGAACAGCCCCAATCAGACTCAGAGGGTACCGCAGGGGAGGAGTGTAGAACAGCCCCAATCAGACTCAGAGGGTACTGCAGGGGAGGAGTGTAGAACAGCCCCAATCAGACTCAGAGGGTACTGCAGGGGAGGAGTGTAGAACAGCCCCAATCAGACTCAGAGGGTACTGCAGGGGAGGAGTGTAGAACAGCCCCAATCAGACTCAGAGGGTACTGCAGGGGAGGGGTGTAGAACAGCCCCAATCAGACTCAGAGGGTACCGCAGGGGAGGGGTGTAGAACAGCCCCAATCAGACTCAGAGGGTACTGCAGGGGAGGAGTGTAGAACAGCCCCAATCAGACTCAGAGGGTACCGCAGGGGAGGAGTGTAGAACAGCCCCAATCAGACTCAGAGGGTACCGCAGGGGAGGAGTGTAGAACAGCCGGCCCACTTGATCAAACCTGAAGTAACTTTTGTTAATCCCACCCACCAAGAACGACGGCCAATTGCTAATTTTCTGTACTTCCTGCTTTTGGGCTGCATGCTTTCCCATGACCAGTAAGGGGGAGGGGCTTCTGAGGTTCCCCATGTATCAATGTAACGCGCTCATTCCGGCTAATTGCGCCCACGCGCTCTGTACAAACGCCGCCTCAATGAGTCCCAGCTGTGCCGCCACCAAACCCCTCCCTTTTAGCCCCAGAAATGACCCTATTTATTTAGCTTCCCCTGTACTTGTGAGGATTAACCCTCTGCGCTCCGGAGAGCCCCCGCACGCGCTACTAACCAATCCCCATCTCCCCTGCAGTCATTACTGCTAATGTCTTACAGGGAAAATCCTCCTTATCCGTAAACCCCTTCATAATGGCAGAAGGGTCATTTACTTACGGAAAGTGCTATTTTTATATGTTTTTGACCCAGAATGCAGCATTTCTCTCCCATAATTCCACTGTAACTATGGAGTGGCGCTAATTAAAGGGGAACTTAACCCAAAAATAAAACTCCCCAGTATTTATTCCTTCCATAAAGTTGGGTACAGGGTTGGACTGGGCCTGCGGGGCACCGGGAAAAACCCCCGTGGGCCCCGGTTTCCTTACCCCCGAGGGAGGGAGTTGAGCAGGTAGTGGGGGGCCCATGGGGGATACGGGGCCCCCTGGGGTGGCAGTCCTGCACCCCCAGTCCGACCCTGTATGGGTAAATGTAATTTCTATTGAGAGCAGCATCTGTTCCGCGGTTCCGACTCCTGAAACAATGTAGCGGAAGTCGTTTCTCCTTGGGCAGCGGCTTCTGCTACATGGTTCCAGGGGTCAGAGACTATAAAGTAGCCATAAGGGGATATATAGGGAGGAATTCAGACTGTGATCCTTACTATACGCTCCTGGGGGCGGTGTGTTTCCAGTTAAAGGGCCGGCGCGCCGATTCATTTCCATAGATAATAACGGGGCCCCCGTATCGCTGCCCTTGAGTCAATATTGTTGCGGGGAGCGCGCCGGGGGCTCATTTACGGCCAACTCTGAAATTTGTTCTTAAAAACTAATTTCCTCGGACGTAATGAGATCCAGCTGCCACCTCGCTGCCAAAGCAAACTGTCGCGTGGGGACGGGCAATCTCCCCGGCTTTATTGGGGATCGCCTGTGGTGCGCCCCCCGGCCCAAAGTTTAACCCACGGAGCCCGACTGCTTCCTAAACAATTCAAAAACTAGAAATAATACAAAATGAAGACCAATTGCAAGTTTTCTCAGAATATCACCCTCTGTATTCATTCAAAGGTGACCAACCCCATTAAAGGGACGGGCCGGGGTCCCTTTGTAATCACCACTTCCTGTTCTACAGAGCAGGAAGCTGCCCCTGGCCCCCTGCTGTAATGCTACAGTTAACACTGTTCCAACAGGGGGTTAAATAAACGCATACATTTCCCATCATGCTCTGATAGACCAGGGCGCTGCACCATCAATTAGAGCAGTAGATAGTCATCCATAGGGGTAAATAGACACCCATAGGGGTAAATAGACACCCATAAGGGTAAATAGACACCCGTAGGGGTAAATAGTCATCCATAGGGGTAAATGGACCCATGGGGGTAAATAGACCCATAGGGGTAAATAGACACCCATAGGGGTAAATAGTCATCCATGGGGGCAAATGGACTCATGGGGGTAAATAGACCCATAGGACTAAATACACACCTTTAGGGGTAAATAGACATCCATAGGGGTAACCAGACATCCTCAGGGGTAAATAAACACCCGTAGGTGTAAATAGTCATCCATAGGGGTAAATGGACCCATGGGGGTAAATACACACCTGTAGGGGTAAATAGACACCAATAAGGGTAAATAGACATCCATAGGGGTAACAAGACATCCTCAGGGGTAAATAGATACCCATAAGGGTAAATAGGTGTAAATATTCATCCATAGGGGAAAATAGACCCATAAGGGTAAATAGACACCCGTAGGGGTAAATAGTCATCCATAGGGGTAAATGGACCCATGGGGGTAAATAGACCCATAGGGGTAAATAGACACCCGTAGGGGTAAATAGTCATCCATAGGGGTAAATGGACCCATAGGAGTAAATAGAAACCTGTAGGTGACCAACCCCCTTAAAGGGACGGGCCAGGGTGCAGCAAAGCTCCTTTGTAATCGCCACTTCCTGTTCTACAGAGCAGGAAGCTGCCCCTGGCCCCCTGCTGTAATGCTACAGTTAACACTGTTCCAATGGGGGGTTAAATAAACGCATACGTTTCCCATCATGCTCTGTTAGACCAGGGCGCCGCACCATCAATTAGAGCAGTTTTGTACTGCTGCTTTCCTACAGATGTTCTATATTTAGGGAATTGTAGCCCCCCAGGTGAATATTAATGCCCCCCCCCCGTGGCAATCAGGGACCCTCATTAGAGCCAACAGATTGCTCCACCGCACATTAAGATCTCCAGGGGTTGCTAAAGGTTAATGGGGTCTGCACCCTGGTCACCCCCCCCCCCCCGTGCCCCCCCCTGCCACCCATTTGTCTTTAGGGCACTAATCCTTCTTAGCTTTCAGCTTTGGGGGGGGGGGATGAACTTGAATATTGAAATGTTTGGGAGAACTTGGCCTTTGGGGGGGGGGGAGTTACACAAGTTCTGTCTCTCAGGCCCAAACGGCGCTGGTTCCCCTGGGCCGGAACAGAACAGTTACACACGGTCAGGGCAGGTTAAAGGGGAACTGAACCCAAATACTAATGCACACGCCCCTAGCAACGGCATCCGGGCTCCATTCATGCCACTGCCATATAGAGACTGGGGGTAGGGACTCCCCCACATACACTGGCCAACGGGCACTGCCCAACATACACTGGCATAAGGGCTCTGCCCAACATACACTGGCCAACAAGCACTGCCCAACATACACTGGCCAACGGGCACTGCCCAACATACACTGGCATAAGGGCTCTGCCCAACATACACTGCCCAACATACACTGGCATAAGGGCTCTGCCCAACATACACTGGCATAAGGGCTCTGCCCAACATACACTGGCATAAGGGCACTGCCCAACATACACTGGCCAACGGGCACTGCCCAACATACACTGGCATAAGGGCACTGCCCAACATACACTGGCCAACGGGCACTGCCCAACATACACTGGCATAAGGGCTCTGCCCAACATACACTGGCATAAGGGCTCTGCCCAACATACACTGGCATAAGGGCTCTGCCCAACATACACTGGCATAAGGGCACTGCCCAACATACACTGGCCAATGGGCACTGCCCAACATACACTGGCATAAGGGCTCTGCCCAACATACACTGGCCAATGGGCACTGCCCAACATACATTGGCCAACGGGCACTGCCCAACATACACTGGCCAACGGGCACTGCCCAACATACACTGGCATAAGGGCTCTGCCCAACATACACTGGCACAAGGGCTCTGCCCAACATACACTGGCATAAGGGCTCTGCCCAACATACACTGGCATAAGGGCTCTGCCCAACATACACTGGCATAAGGGCACTGCCCAACATACACTGGCATAAGGGCTCTGCCCAACATACACTGGCATAAGGGCTCTGCCCAACATACACTGGCATAAGGGCTCTGCCCAACATACACTGGCATAAGGGCACTGCCCAACATACACCGACATAAGGGCTCTGCCCAACATACACTGGCCAACGGGCACTGCCCAACATACACTGGCCAACGGGCACTGCCCAACATACACTGGCCAACGGGCACTGCCCAACATACACTGGCATAAGGGCCCAGCTCAGTACGGTAAGGAGTTCAGACACAGAATGAGGGGGTTGTAACCAGGGAAATCTGCCCCTGAAGGTGGTATTATATATATACCGTATATACTCGAGTATAAGCCTAGTTTTTCAGCACCCAAAATGAACTGAAAAAGTAACCCTCAGCTTATACTCGAGTCGGGTGCCATGGGTCCCTCCAGACCAGCACCCTCTGCCCCCCTGCAACCTGACCCCCCAGTGCCCCGGCCGCTCCCAAATTCATCTTCATCGATCCCTGCCCAAGCCTGATACAGAACCAGCGCCGATCCCTGCCCAAGCCTGATACAGAACCAGCGCCGATCCCTGCCCAAGCCCGATACAGAACCAGCGCCGATCCCTGCCCAAGCCTGATACAGAACCAGCGCCGATCCCTGCCCAAGCCTGATACAGAACCAGCGCTGATCCCTGCCCAAGCCTGATACAGAACCAGCGCTGATCCCTGCCCAAGCCTGATACAGAACCAGCGCTGATCCCTGCCCAAGCCTGATACAGAACCAGCGCCGATCCCTGCCCAAGCCCGATACAGAACCAGCGCTGATCCTTGACCAAGCCCGATACAGAACCAGCGCTGATCCCTGCCCAAGCCTGATACAGAACCAGCGCTGATCCCTGCCCAAGCCTGATACAGAACCAGCGCCGATCCCTGCCCAAGCCTGATACAGAACCATCGCCGATCCCTGCCCAAGCCCGATACAGAACCATCGCCGATCCCTGCCCAAGCCTGATACAGAACCAGCGCCGATCCCTGCCCAAGCCTGATACAGAACAAGCGCCGATCCCTGCCCAAGCCCGATACAGAACCAGCGCTGATCCTTGACCAAGCCCGATACAGAACCAGCACTGATCCTTGACCAAGCCTGATACAGAACCAGCGCCGATCCCTGCCCAAGCCTGATACAGAACCAGCGCCGATCCCTGCCCAAGCCCGATACAGAACCAGCGCTGATCCCTGCCCAAGCCCGATACAGAACCAGCGCCGATCCCTGCCCAAGCCTGATACAGAACCAGCGCCGATCCCTGCCCAAGCCCGATACAGAACCAGCGCCGATCCCTGCCCAAGCCCGATACAGAACCAGCGCCGATCCCTGCCCAAGCCCGATACAGAACCAGCGCCGATCCCTGCCCAAGCCCGATACAGAACCAGCGCCGATCCCTGCCAAGCCCGATACAGAACCAGCGCCGATCCCTGCCCAAGCCCGATACAGAACCAGCGCCGATCCCTGCCCAAGCCTGATATAGAACCAGCGCCGATCCCTGCCCAAGCCTGATACAGAACCAGCGCTGATCCCTGCCCAAGCCTGATACAGAACCAGCGCCGATCCCTGCCCAAGCCTGATACAGAACCAGCGCCGATCCCTGCCCAAGCCCGATATAGAACCAGCGCTGATCCCTGCCCAAGCCCGATACAGAACCAGCGCCGATCCCTGCCCAAGCCTGATATAGAACCAGCGCCGATCCCTGCCCAAGCCTGATACAGAACCAGCGCTGATCCCTGACCAAGCCTGATACAGAACCAGCGCTGATCCCTGCCCAAGCCTGATACAGAACCAGCGCTGATCCCTGCCCAAGCCTGATACAGAACCAGCGCTGATCCCTGCCCAAGCCCGATATAGAACCAGCGCCGATCCCTGCCCAAGCCTGATACAGAACCAGCGCTGATCCCTGCCCAAGCCTGATATAGAACCAGCGCCGATCCCTGCCCAAGCCTGATACAGAACCAGCGCTGATCCCTGCCCAAGCCTGATACAGAACCAGCGCTGATCCCTGCCCAAGCCCGATACAGAACCAGCGCTGATCCCTGCCCAAGCCTGATACAGAACCAGCGCTGATCCTTGACCAATAGCCAGTAACAAGGGAATGGGGCACAATATGGAGGCTTTGGAGCTCTGCTAGTCGGTGGCTGCTCCCATTGTGGGGACGAGGGGGGACAGGGAGGGGGGAGGGGGGCGAGGAGACGCTGCAGCACTCAGGGATACGACGTCCCACTCAGGGAATTGGGAGAGACACGTAATTACCTCCATATCCTTCCCCATATGACTAACTATCCCCTCCACTAATTGCACCTCAATCTTTGCCAAAGTGATTAATGCCTCCTGTTAATTGTCTCTCTCTCTCTCACACCCGAGGCCTACACGCCTGCAAGGGGAACAGAGCCCACGTACAATGGCCGCCACATGGCGCCCCGGGGCCCCTCCTCAATTATCTGCACATCAACAAGCACCCCGGGGCCCCGGCAACATGGAGGGGGGGGGTCAGAGCCAGAATACATGGAAACAGCTACGGCCAACGGGACCTTCAAGGGATCATTAGGCAACTCCTACACAGAGATGTCTTTAGTCATGGTGGCCGGGAAGTGGGTTGGATTGAGTAACAGGCAGTTGGGTAGTTGGTTCAGGCCAATAAAAATGCAGGTCATGGGTCCAAGTTTCAGAAATGTAATTCAGAGACATTTCATTCAGGATCTCCAATCACAAACTTGTAGGTTCTTGGGCATTTGTACAACATGGAGCTGCCCACTGGGTTCCACCTTGGAAGCACAGCCATTGGTTGCTCAGAGAGCGTTACAGCCAGTGGTTGGGTCTCTCTGTACATGGGCTACAGACAGGGCTCAGTGGGGGCCTCTATCAGCACCTCCCTAATTACTAACAGAGCCGCACTCAGCGCCAGTGAATGTGTGAGGGCTGCCCCCTCCCCTGGGAAATCACATATTAATCACTACTGGGCACTTTCTAAATGAGGCCCTAATTTTGCCTCAACCACCATAATAATCTCACCAATCAATAAATACGTCAAGGTGACGGCTCCAAGCAGGGACTCGAGTGGCCTGGGGCAAAACAGACTTTGCTTAGTCCGACTGTTTATATAAAGAGTCACTGCTGGACTGCCTACTGGGGGAAACTGGGAGTTGTGTTTCAACATCTTCCCCTAATATTGACACCCTGTCCTACTGTCCCCATCTTGCCCTACTGTCCCCATCTTGCCCTACTGTCTCCATCTTGCCCTACTGTCTCCTTCTTGCCCTACTGTCTCCATCTTGCCCTACTGTCCCCATCTTGTCCTACTGTCTCCATCTTGCCCTACTGTCCCCATCTTGCCCTACTGTCTCCATCTTGTCCTACTGTCTCCATCTTGCCCTACTGTCTCCATCTTGTCCTACTGTCCCCATCTTGCCCTACTGTCTCCATCTTGCCCTACTGTCTCCATCTTGCCCTACTGTCTCCATCTTGTCCTACTGTCTCCCATCTTGCCCTACTGTCTCATTCTTGCCCTACTGTCCCATCTTGTCCTACTGTCTCCCCCTACTGTCTCCATCTTGCCCTACTGTCTCCATCTTGCCCTACTGTCTCCATCTTGCCCTACTGTCCCCATCTTGCCCTACTGTCTCCATCTTGCCCTACTGTCTCCATCTTGTCCTACTGTCTCCTTCTTGCCCTACTGTCTCCTTCTTGTCCTACTGTCTCCATCTTGCCCTACTGTCTCCATCTTGCCCTACTGTCTCCATCTTGTCCTACTGTCTCAATATTGTCCTACTGTCTCCATCTCGCCCTACTGTCTCCATCTCGCCCTACTGTCTCCATCTTGCCCTACTGTCCCCATCTCGCCCTACTGTCCCCATCTCGCCCTACTGTCCCATCTCGCCCTACTGTCTCCATCTCGCCCTACAGTCTCCATCTTGCCCTACTGTCTCCATCTTGTCCTACTGTCTCCATTTTGCCCTACTGTCTCCATCTTGCCCTACTGTCTCCTTTTCTCCCTACTGTCTCCATCTTGCCCTACTGTCTCCATCTTGCCCTACTGTCCCCATCTTGCCCTACTGTCTCCATCTTGCCTTACTGTCCCCATCTTACCCTACTGTCCCCATCTTGCCCTACTGTCTCCATCTTGTCCTACTGTCCCCATCTTTACCCTACTGTCTCCATCTTACCCTACTGTCCCCATCTTGCCCTACTGTCTCCATCTTGCCCTACTGTCCCCATCTTGCCCTACTGTCTCCATCTTGCCCTACTGTCTCCATCTTGTCTACTGTCTCCATTTTGCCCTACTGTCTCCTTTTCTCCCTACTGTCTCCATCTTGCCCTGCTGTCTCCATCTTGCCCTACTGTCTCCTTTTCTCCCTACTGTCTCCATCGTGCCCTGCTGTCTCCATCTTGCCCTACTGTCTCCATCTTGCCCTACTGTCTTCCTTTTCTCCCTACTGTCTCCATCTTGCCCTGCTGTCTCCATCTTGCCCTACTGTCTCCTTTTCTCCCTACTGTCTCCATCTTGCCCTACTGTCTCCATCTTGCCCTACTGTCCCCATCTTGCCCCTACTGTCTCCATCTTACCCCTACTGCCCCATCTTGCCCTACTGTCCCCATCTTGCCCTACTGTCCCCATCTTACCCTACTGTCCCCATCTTACCCTACTGTCCCCATCTTGCCCTACTGGTCCCCATCTTTGCCCTACTGTCCCCATCTTGCCCTACTGTCTCCATTCTTGCCTACTGTCTCCATCTTGCCCTACCTGCCCCATCTGGCCCTACTGTCCCCATCTTGCCCTACTGTCCCCATCTTGCCCTACTGTCTCCATCTTGCCCTTACTGTCCCCATCTCTGCCCTACTGTCTCCATCTTGCCCTACTGCCCCATCTTGCCCTACTGTCCCCCATCTTTGCCCTACTGTCTCCATCTTGCCCTACTGCCCCATCTTGCCCTACTGTCCCCATCTTGCCCTACTGTCCCCATCTTGCCTACTGTCCCCATTCTTGCCCCTACTGTCTCCATCTTGCCCTACTGTCCCCATCTTGCTCCTACTGTCTCCATCTTGCCCTACTGCCCCATCTTGCCCTACTGTCCCCATCTTGCCCTACTGTCCCCATCTTCTGCATCCTACTGTCCCCATCTTACCCTACTGTCCCCATTCTTGCCCTACTGTCTCCATCTTACCCTACTGTCTCCATCTTACCCTACTGTCCCCATCTTGCCCTACTGTCTCCATCTTGCCCTACTGTCCCCATCTTGCCCTACTGTCTCCATCTTGCCCTACTGTCTCCATCTTGTCCTACTGTCTCCATTTTGCCCTACTGTCTCCTTTTCTCCCTACTGTCCCATCTTGGCCCTGCTGTCTCCATCTTTGCCCCTTACTGTCTCCTTTTCTCCCTACTGTCTCCATCTTGCCCTGCTGTCTCCATCTTGCCCTACTGTCTCCATCTTGCCCTACTGTCCCCATCTTGCCCTACTGTCTCCATCATGCCCTACTGCCCCAATCTCTGCCCTACTGTCCCCATCTTGCCCCTACTGTCCCCATCTTGCCCTACTGTCCCCATCTTACCCTTACTGTCCCATCTTGCCCTACTGTCTCCATCTTACCCTTACTGTCTCCATCTTACCCTACTGTCCCATCTTGCCCTACTGTCTCCATCTTGCCCTACTGTCCCCATCTTGCCCTACTGTCTCCATCTTGCCCTACTGTCTCCATCTTGTCCTACTGTCTCCATTTTGCCCTACTGTCTCCTTTTCTCCCTACTGTCTCCATCTTGCCCTGCTGTCTCCATCTTGCCCTACTGTCTCCTTCTCCCTACTGTCTCCATCTTGCCCTGCTGTCTCCATCTTGCCCTACTGTCTCCATCTTGCCCTACTGTCTCCTTTCTCCCTACTGTCTCCATCTTTGCCCTGCTGTCTCCATCTTGGCCTACTGTCTCCTTTTCTCCTACTGTCTCCATTCTTGCCTTACTGTCCCATCTTGCCCTACTGTCCCCATCTTGCCCTACTGTCTCCATCTTGCCCCTACTGCCCCATCTTGCCCTACTGTCCCCATCTTGCCCTACTGTCCCCATCTTGACGCCTTACCTGTCCCCATCTTACCCTACTGCTCCCATCTTGCCCTACTGTCCCCATCTTGCCCTACTGTCTCCATCTTGCCCTACTGTCTCCATCTTGCCTTACTGTCCCCATCTTGCCCTACTGTTCCCACCCATCTTGCCCTACTGTCTCCATCTTGCCCTACTGTCTCCATCTTACCCTACTGTCCCCATCTTGCCCTACTGTCTCCATCTTGCCCTACTGTGCTCCATCTTGCCCTACTGTCCCCATCTTGCCCTACTGTTCCCCATCTTGCCCTACTGTCCCCATCTTGCCCTACTGTCCCCATCTTTGCCCTACTGTCCCCATCTTGCCCTTTACTGTCTCCATCTTGCCTTACTGTCTCCATCTTGCCCTACTGTCCCCATCTTGCCCTACTGTCTCCATCTTGCCCTACTGTCTCCATCTTAACCCTACTGTTTGTTTCCCCCATCTTGCCCTTTTTTTTACTGTTTGGTTTTCCCCCAATCTTGGGCCCCTACTGTCCCATCTTGCCCTACTGTCTCCATCTTGCCCTACTGTCTCCATCTTGCCCTACTGTCTCATCTTGCCCTACTGCTCTCCATCTTGCCCTACTGTCCCATCTTGCCCTACTGTCCCATCTTGCCCTACTGTCCCCATCTTGCCCTACTGTCCCCATTCTTGCCCTACTGTCCCCATCTTGCCCTACTGCTCCATCTTGCCCTACTGTCTCCATCTTGCCCTACTGCCCCATCTTGCCCTACTGTCCCATCTTGCCCTACTGTCCCCCATCTTGCCCTACTGTCCCATCTTGCCCTACTGTCCCATCTTGCCCTACTGCTCTCCATGTCTTGCCCTACTGTCCCATCTTGCCCTACTGTCTCCATCTTGCCATCCCTACTGTCCCCATCTTGCCCTACTGTCCCCATCTTGCCCTACTGTCTCCATCTTACCCTACTGTCCCCATCTTGCCCTACTGTCTCCATCTTGCCCCTACTGTCCCCATCTTGCCCTACTGTCTCCATCTGCCCTACTGTCTCCATCTTGCCTACTGTCTCCATTTTGCCCTACTGTCTCCTTTTCTCCCTACTGTCCCCATCTTGCCCTACTGTCTCCATCTTGCCCTACTGTCCCCATCTTGCCCTACTGTCTCCATCTTGCCCTACTGTCCCCATCTTGCCCTACTGTCCCCATCTTGCCCTACTGTCCCCATCTTGCCCTACTGTCTCCATCTTACCCTACTGTCCCCATCTTACCCTACTGTCTCATCTTACCTACTGTCCCCATCTTTGCCCTACTGTCTCCATCTTGCCCTACTGTCCCCATCTTGCCCTACTGTCTCCATCTTGTCCTACTGTCTCCATTTTGCCCTACTGTCTCCTTTCTTTCCATCTTCTGTCTCCATCTTGCCCTGCTGTCTCCATTCTTGACCCTACTGTCTCCTTTTTCTCCCATAACTGTCTCCATCTTGCCCTGCTGTCTCCATCTTGCCTCTACTGCTCCCATCTTGCCCTACTGTCCCCATTTGCTACTTCCCCATCTTGCCCTACTGTCTCCATCTTGCCTACTGCCCCATCTTGCCCTACTGTCTCTATCTTGTCCCTATGTCCCCATCTTGCCCTACTGTCTCCATCTTGTCCTACTGTCCCCATCTTGCCCTACTGTCTCCATCTTGCCCTACTGTCTCCTTTTCTCCTTACTGTCTCCATCTTGCCCTACTGTCTCCTTTTCTCCCTACAGTCTCCATCTTGCCCTGCTGTCTCCATCTTGCCCTGCTGTCTCCATCTTGCCCTGCTGTCTCCATCTTGCCCTGCTGTCTCCATCTTGCCCTGCTGTCTCCATCTTGCCCTGCTGTCCCCATCTTGCCCTGCTGTCCCCATCTTGCCCTGCTGTCTCCATCTTGCCCTGCTGTCTCCATCTTGCCCTGCTGTCTCCATCTTGCCCTGCTGTCTCCATCTTGCCCTACTGTCTCCATCTTGCCCTACTGTCCCCATCTTGCCCTACTGCCTCCATCTTTGCCTACTGCCTCCATCTTGCCCTACTGTCTCCATCTTGCCCTACTGTCTCCATCTTGCCCCTTACTGTCCCCATCTTGCCCTACTGTCCCCATCTCCATCTTGCCCTACTGTCCCATCTTGCCCTAACTGTCTCCATCTTGCCTACTATCTGACAGGAATACTGTGAAAAACATAAGAAAATAACATTGTGACAGAGCAAATATTTCCCCAGCCCAATTGGGCCCCAATGGGAATCTCCAATGGGAATAATGAGAATCAAACGCTCATACAACATGGGGCCTCTCTGCGCAATCTGATTGGTGGCTCAGGCATCAATCAAGAGCAATGAGTTCGGGTTCATGTAGGAGCCGATTCTCCCTCTGTTTTTCTTTCATTGTATCCATTCCTCTGTCTTTGTACAGCTGAGAGCCATTTGTCAGGGCAAATTAAGGACTTTTTGACGAGTGATGGCTACTGTTACCCCCCCCCCCATGCCCCAACCAGCTGTATATACACCCAGAGCCGCGCGGGGAGAACTGGCCAATGGGGCAACAATAACCTCTGTTCTACTTCTACTTATATCTTCTCTGTATATTTGTATTTATACATATGGGTAGGAGGTGCCATAGTGTTTCCCTTAGACAGTACAGTATGGGGGTACAGCTTATTGTGTGCCCAGAAACATTCCCTCTCTGTATATTTGATTTATACATATGGGTAGGGGGTGCCATAGTGTTTCCCTTAGACAGTACAGTATGGGGGTACAGCTTATTGTGTGCCCAGAACATTCCCTCTCTGTATATTTGTTATTTATACATATGGGTAGGGGTGCCATAGTGTTTCCCTTAGACAGTACAGTATGGGGGTACAGCTTATTGTGTGCCCAGAACATTCCCTCTCTGTATATTTGTATTTATACATATGGGTAGGGGTGCCATAGTGTTTCCCTTAGACAGTACAGTATGGGGGTACAGCTTATTGTGTGCCCAGAACATTCCTTCTCTGTATATTTGTATTTATACATATGGGTAGGGGTGCCATAGTGTTTCCCTTAGACAGTACAGTATGGGGTACAGCTTATTGTGCCAGAACATTCCCTCTCTGTATATTTGTATTATACATATGGTAGGAGGTGCCATAGTGTTTCCCTAGACAGTACAGTATGGGGGTACAGCTTATTGTTGCCCAGAACATTCCCTCTCTGTATATTTGTATTTATACATATGGGTAGGAGGTGCCATAGTGTTTCCCTTAGACAGTACAGTATGGGGGTACAGCTTATTGTGTGCCCAGAACATTCCCTCTCTGTATATTTGTATTTATACATATGGGTAGGGGTGCCATAGTGTTCCCTCAGACAGTACAGTATGGGGGTAACAGCTTATTGTGTGCCCAGAACATTCCTCCTCTGTATATTTGTATTTATACATATGGGAGGGGTGCCATAGTGTTTCCCTTAGACAGTACAGTATGGGGGTACAGCTTATTGTGTGCCCAGAACATTCCTTCTCTGTATATTTGTATTTATACATATGGGTAGGGGGTGCCATAGTGTTTCCCTTAGACAGTACAGTATGGGGGTACAGCTTATTGTGTGCCCAGAACATTCCTTCTCTGTATATTTGCCCACAAGGGGCGCTGTTGCCATTATGTGTAACAGGCACAGGTATAGTTTATAGTGAGAGCTGACAGGGAATGCTGGGAGATCTGGGGAGTGGGCAGATATTAACCCTTGAGCCTCTGGCCTGAGTCTAATTACAATTCAATTAGAGCAGAATGTTGCAGCACAATGGCTCCTTTATTCAATGTCACTGCTAATTGACTTCTGTATATTTAGTGCTGGGGGGGGGCGGGGGGGGGGGAATCCTAAATAAAAATAATGACCTAGAGAGAAATTTTACTAATTAAGATCCAGGGAGAAATGCATGTTAATGAGCCTCCCCACCTCTCATTGGAAACTGTGACATTTTAATGAGTGTGTTATAACGAGCAGAAGAGGAGGGGCTTGGCCCCATTCCAGGGCCCTAATTGCACTAGAAAATCACTTAGCAACCCCCCCAGAATTCCCTACAACCGGGGGTGCATATAGAGGTAGGTACATGGGGGGGGGCCCTATATTCCCCTCTGTTTGTATCAGTGTTAAAGGGAAAGGCTGCCTATTAATGAACTCAGAATAAGGCGGAGCAACATTCCCCTCTGCTGTTTTGTGGTTGTTAGGGTTTGATGACTCTAGCAACCAGGCCAGGTGGGAAGTCAGAATCTAAGGAGAGTAAGAAAGGCCCCCCCCCCCCCTAATTCTCGGAGCAATTATTTGCCTGTCGAGAGACTGACAGATTAATGGCCTCTGATGTGGGATCTGTCCGTCAGGAGTCTGATCTTACACATCGGGGCAGATAATTGCCCCCCCCAGCTGCTGTGCAACAAACCAGCCATTGGCCAATAGGGGGGGCTGTAAGGTGCCACAGACAGTCACTATTTATTGGGCTGGGGGGGGCTGTTTGTGCCTCTGGTACTGGGAATGCCAGGGTGGGCTGTAAGGTGCCACAGACAGTCACTATTTATTGGGCTGGGGGGGGGGGGGCTGTTTGTACCTCTGGGTACTGGGAATGCCAGGGGAGGCTGTAAGGTGCCACAGACAGTCACTATTTATTGGGCTGGGGGGGGGTCGCGTTTGTGCCTCTGGGTACTGGGAATGCCAGGGGGCTGTAAGGTGCCACAGACAGTCACTATTTATTGGGCTGGGGGGGCTGTTTGTGCCTCTGGGTACTGGGAATGCCGGGGGGGGGCTGTAAGGTGCCACAGACAGTCACTATTTATTGGGCTGGGGGGGCTGTTTGTGCTCTGGGTACTGGGAATGCCAGGGGGGCTGTAAGGTTGCCACAGACAGTCACTATTTATTGGGCTGGGGGGGCTGTTTTGTGCCTCTGGGTACTGGGAATGCCAGGGGGGGCTGTAAGGTTGCCACAGACAGTCACTATTTATTGGGCTGGGGGGGGGCTGTTTGGTGCCTCTGGGTACTGGAATGCAGGGGGGCTGTAAGGTGCCACAGACAGTCACTATTTATTGGGCTGGGGGGGGGCTGTTTGTGCCTCTGGGTACTGGGAATGCCAGGGGGGCTTGTAAGGTGCCACAGACAGTCACTATTTATTGGGCTGGGGGGGCTGTTTGTGCCTCTGGGTACTGGGAATGCCAGGGGGCTGTAAGGTGCCACAGACAGTCACTATTTATTGGGCTGGGGGGGGGCTGTTTGTGCCTCTGGGTACTGGGAATGCAAGGGGGGGGCTGTAAGGTGCCACAGACAAGTCACTATTTATTGGGCTGGGGGGGGCTGTTTGTGCCTCTGGGTACTGGGAATGCCAGGGGGGCTGTAAGGTGCCACAGACAGTCACTATTTATTGGGCTGGGGGGCTGTTTGTGCCTCTGGGTACTGGGAATGCCGGGGGGGGGGCTGTAAGGTGCCACAGACAGTCACTATTTATTGGGGGGGGCTGTTTGTGCCTCTGGGTACTGGGAATGCCAGGGGCTGTAAGGTGCCACAGACAGTCACTATTTATTGGGCTGGGGGGGGTGTTTGTGCCTCTGGGTACTGGGAATGCCAGGGGGGCTGTAAGGTGCCACAGACAGTCACTATTTATTGGGCTGGAGGGGCTGTTTGTGCCTCTGGGTACGGAATTGCCAGGGGGGCTGTAAAGGTGCCGAACAGAACACAGTACAAACACTATGTTATTGGGGCCTGGGGGGGGAGGGAGCTGTTGTGCCTCAAAGGGTACTGGGAATAGCAGGGGGGCTGTAAGGTGCCACAGCACAGTCCAACTATTTATTAGGAAGGGGACTAGGGGGAGGGGCTGTATTATGTGCCTCCTGGGTACCAGGACATGCCAGGGGGGCCTGTAAGGGTGCCTACAGAACAGCTACACTATGTTATTGGGCTGGGGAGAGGGCTGTATGAATGCTCAATGGGATACTAAAATGACCAAAGGGGAGGCTGTAGAGTGCCACAAGATACGAAGTCACTAAATATAATAAAAAGGGCATAGGGGGGCATGTTTGTGGGGCCTCTGGGTACGTGGGAATGCCAGGCCAGGGGCTGTAAGGTGCCACAGGACCGTGCATATTTAATTGGGACTGGGGGGCGGGCGGCTGTTCATGTAGCCGTCTCTGGGTACTGGGAATCGCAGGGGGCCTGTAAGGTGCCACAGGCCGACAGTCCAGCTGCATTTATTGGGCTGGGGGGGCTATGTTTTGTGCCTCTGGGGTACTGGGAATAGCCCCAGGGGGGCCGTAAGGTGCCAACAGTCACTATTATTGGGGCTGGGGGGGCGTGTTTGGTGCCTCGGTATGGGAATTGGCCGGAGGGGGGGCAGTGTAAGGGTGCCCGCACAGGGACAGTGCACTATTAGTAGTTGGGCTGGGGGGGGGAACATGTTTTGTGCCGTCTGGAGTTATCTGGGAATGCCGGGGGGGGCCTGTAGGTGTCAAAGACCGTCATATTATTTGGGGGCCTGGGGGGGGCTGTTTGTGCCTACTGCGGGTACTGGGGAAGAATGGCCAGTGTGGGGGCCTTGTAAGGTGCCCACGAGCAGTCACTATTTATTGGGCTGGGGGGCTGTTTGTGCCTCTGGGTACTGGGAATGCCAGGGGGGCTGTAAGGTGGCCACAGACAGTCACTATTTATTGGGCTGGGGGGGGCTGTTTGTGCCTCTGGGTACTGGGAATGCCAGGGGGCTGTAAGGTGCCACAGTCACTATTTATTGGGCTGGGGGGGCTGTTTGTGCCTCTGGGTACTGGGAATGCCAGGGGGCTGTAAGGTGCCACAGACAGTCACTATTTATTGGGCTGGGGGGGCTGTTTGTGCCTCTGGGTACTGGGAATGCCGGGGGGGCTGTAAGGTGCCACAGACAGTCACTATTTATTGGGCCTGGGGGGGCTGTTTGTGCCTCTGGGTACTGGGAATGCCAGGGGGGCTGTAAGGGGCCACAGACAGTCACTATTTATTGGGCTGGGGGGGCTGTTTGTGCCTCTGGTACTGGGAATGCCAGGGGGGCTGTAAGGTGCCACAGACAGTCACTATTTATTGGGCTGGGGGGGGCTGTTTGTGCCTCTGGGTACTGGGAATGCCAGGGGGCTGTAAGGTGCCAAGACAGTCACTATTTATGTGAGGGGGTACTCGGGTGGGGGGGCTGTTTGTGCCTCTGGGTACTGGGAAATTGCCAGGGGGGGTCTGGTAAGGTGCCACAGACAGTCACTATATATTGGGCTGGGGGGGCTTGGTTGTGTGGCCTCTGGGTACTGGGAATGCCAGGGGGGCTGTAAGGTGCCACAGACAGTCACTATTTATTGGGCTGGGGGGGGCTGTTTGTGCCTCTGGGTACTGGGGAATGCCAGGGGGCTGTAAGGTGCCACAGACAGTCACTATTTATTGGGCTTGGGGGGGGGGCTTGTTTGTGCCTCTGGGTACTGGGAATGGCCAGGGGGCTGTAAGGGGCCACAGACAGTCACTATTTATTGGCTGGGGGGCTGTTTGTGCCTCTGGGTACTGGGAATGCCGGGGGGCTGTAAGGTGCCACAGACAGTCACTATTTATTGGGCGGGGGGGGGGCTGTTTGTGCCTCTGGGTACTGGGAATGCCGGGGGGGCTGTAAGGTGCCACAGACAGTCACTATTAATTGGGCTGGGGGGGCTGTTTGTGCCTCTGGGTACTGGGAAATGCCAGGGGGGCTGTAAGGTGCCACAGACAGTCACTATTTATTGGGCTGGGGGGGCTGTTTGTGCCTCTGGGTACTGGGAATACCGGGGCCTATTTTGACCCGTCTGGGGTTCAGACTAGCGACTCACACACATAGAGCAGTTGCCGCCGCAGCCTGTAAAGGCATCTTACCTTCCACTCAACTGGAAACCACAAAGCTGACGTCTAATTAAAGCCCCCGGGGGCAGATGCAGTGCAGGGCCGGCTGACTATCTGCCCATCGCGGCTGCCATACAGGGGTTTGTGGCTCGGGCTATAGGGGCTGTGGCAAGTGCAGACCATACAGGACGCTGGGGGGGACAAGATAACCGGGGACACAGAATGGAACCTGAACATCTGCTGTTTATTGCACCTTGGCCACCGAAACGCCATTGTTCTGATAAGAGAGTGTCTGTGAGATCAAGATAAACGAGCACAGGAGGGCGAAAGGGGAAGTAAAACCAATGGCCAAAAATAAATTTAGTCACTATAGAAGGTTTCAAAGGCTTGGGGGGGGGGGTCTGTGTTTGCCTTTTACCCCCTAAGGGGCACTTCTAAAGCCCAAGCAGAGGGGCAACTGGGCAAGGAGAAACTCTGCTTCTGGATGGTTTACTTCCCCTTTAAATCCGGCTATGTAAGTGCAGCACTGACGGGGTTAATAAGGGATCAATTAGCGCTATTTTTTTTGCCTCATTCCGGCAGCTTTCAAGTTATTTTTAATGTCAGAGAGAGGCGACCGGGGGCCGTCGCTGCGCTTTTAATATAAATTAACGAATTAATTCCACCTTAATAGACACGGAGCCCCCCCCCCGCCCCCCCGGACCCCAGGTGCTGTAATCAGAGTTAAAATGAAACGACGCCCCCGTCCAACGAGCTCATTTGCATAATTAACGGCTGTCGCAGCTAATGAGAGCGTGATTATTGGGAAGAAAAGGGACTTAATGAGAGACGATTCACATGGAGCATTGGGGGGGGGCTGATACATGTCACTGAGTGGTCACTCCCCCCCCCCAGGCTGTAGTGCTTAATGGTACAGTCAGAACAGCCCCACAATTAGCCCCCGATAATGGAGAGACTGAGAGGGGCAACAGCACAAGCACTCGTCATAGGGGGTCAGCTAATGTATCTTATTGCAACGGCATCAGCTGCCCCATTAGCCAATTACTGCCCTCTGTGCTAGCCTGCATTAGCCTGAATAGCAACCCCCCCACAGGTAAGTGAATCCAATCCCCCCCAGTACTTACCCAGGTACAGAGCTCTGATTCTCTGTACTTCCTGCTCCTGGGCTGCTCTCTTTCCCATGGTCAGGCAGGAACCTCCCCCTGGGTAAGTGAATCCAATCTCCCCCCAGTACTTACCCAGGTACAGAGCTCTGATTCTCTGTACTTCCTGCTCCTGGGCTGCTCTCTTTCCCATGGACATGGCAGGAACCCCACGCCCTGGGTAAGTGAATCCAATCTCCCCCCAGTACTTACCCAGTACAGAGCTCTGATTCTCTGTACTTCCTGCTCCTGGGCTGCTCTCTTTCCCATGGTCAGACAGGAACCCCCCCCCTGGGTAAGTGACTCCAATCTCCCCCCCAGTACTTAACCCGCAGGTACAGAGCTCTGATTCTCTGTACTTCCTGCTCCTGGGCTGCTCTCTTTCCCATGGTCCAGACAGGACCTCCCCCTGGGTAAGTGAATCCAATCTCCCCCGCAGTACTTACCCAGGTACAGAGCTCTGATTCTCTGTACTTCCTGCTCCTGGCTGCTCTCTTTCCCATGGTCAGGCAGAACCCCCCACCCCGCGGGTAAGTGACTCCAATCTCCCCCCAGTACTTACCCAGGTACAGAGCTCTGATTCTCTGTACTTTCCTGCTCCTGGGCTGCTCTCTTTCCCATGGTCAGACAGGAACCTCCGCCCTGGGTAAGTGAATCCAATCTCCCCCCAGTACTTACCCAGGTACAGAGCTCTGATTCTTCTGTACTTCCTGCTCCTGGGCTGCTCTCTTTCCCGCATGGTCAGACAGGAACCTCCCCCTGGGTAAGTGAATCCCAAAATTCTTTCCCCCCCCAGTACTTACCCAGGTACAGAGCTCTGATTCTCTGTACTTCCTGCTCCTGGGCTGCTCTCTTTCCCATGGTCAGGCAGGAACCTCCCCCTGGGTCAAGTGAATCCAATCTCCCCCCGTAACTTACCCAGGTACAGAGCTCTGATTCTCTGTACTTCCTGCTCCTGGGCTGCTCTCTTTCCCATGGTCAGACAGGAACCTCCCCCTGGGTAAGTGAATCCAATCTCCCCCCGGTACTTACCCAGGTACAGAGCTGACAGTTTGCAATCAGAACAGCGGAGGGAAATAAGTTCTGCCAAGCTCTCCCCACAATTGCCGCCCAATTGTTCAGCTCAATTAAGGACAGAGAGGCCCCACCATGAGTGGGGGGGGGGGGGGCACAGAATAGGACTCAGGCCCAGGGCTCGGCCAGTGAATGGGGGGGGCATTTTCAATTACCAGCAAATTTACTGCAATTTGGCCTCGCTTTGCTGAGACTGCCCCATGCTGGGAATGTAATGGGAGCTGCATGTACAGCCGCCGTGCAGGATGGAGGTGGGGGGGGCAGGATCGATTTAGGCACGTGTAACCCCTTCATTGCTGGGGCGCAATTCACTTGGAGGAAGGAGGTGAAAGAACCAGGAAAGTGACCCCCCAGTTATCTCCCATGTCTATAGGGGCTGAATGTAAGCTCCTCCCACTTAACCCCTTCATTGCTGGGGTGCAATTCAGAACCAGAAAGTGACCCCCCCAGTTATTTGTATCCTCCATATCTCCCATGTCTCGCTGAGCTTATACAACCTGCACGTAGGCAGCAATAGATAAGGCTGCTCTCCTCCCTATGGTCACATGGTTATTCCTGATGGTCTGGCCTCTAGGGACCGGGCTGGATTATGGGCCCATAGCCAAAGTCTTGGAATCCCTAGGAATATATATATATATATACGATAATGTGCAAGGATAATCTGCAGGGAAGCATAAAGCATCTACATTTACACACTCGTATAAACTGGGTGAGGGTGTTGGGCCAAACCATCCTGGGGGGGGGAAGTACGAGAGAGCCCAGAAGTACGAGAGCGCTCAGAAGTACGAGAGCGCCCAGAAGTACGAGAGCGCTCAGAAGTATGAGAGGGGCCAGAAGTACGAGAGCGCCCAGAAGTATGAGAGCGCTCAGAAGTATGAGAGGGGCCAGAAGTACGAGAGAGGTACGAGAGGGGCCAGAAGTACGAGAGCGCCCAGAAGTACGAGAGCGCCCAGAAGTACGAGAGCGCCCAGAAGTACGAGAGCGCCCAGAAGTACGAGAGGGGCCAGAAGTACGAGAGAGGTACGAGAGGGGCCAGAAGTACGAGAGGGGCCAGAAGTACGAGAGAAGTACGAGAGCGGCCAGAAGTACGAGAGGGGCCAGAAGTACGAGAGGGGCCAGAAGTACGAGAGGGGCCAGAAGTACGAGAGGGGCCAGAAGTACGAGAGGGGCCAGAAGTACGAGAGGGGCCAGAAGTACGAGAGGGGCCAGAAGTACGAGAGGGGCCAGAAGTACGAGAGGGGCCAGAAGTACGAGAGGGGCCAGAAGTACGAGAGGGGCCAGAAGTACGAGAGGGGCCAGAAGTACGAGAGGGGCCAGAAGTACGAGAGCGGCCAGAAGTACGAGAGGGGCCAGAAGTACGAGAGGGGCCAGAAGTACGAGAGGGGCCAGAAGTACGAGAGGGGCCAGAAGTACGAGAGAGCCCAGAAGTACGAGAGCGGCCAGCAGTACGAGAGGGGCCAGAAGTACGAGAGGGGCCAGAAGTACGAGAGGGGCCAGAAGTACGAGAGCGGCCAGAAAGTACGAGAGGGGCCAGAAGTACGAGAGGGGCCAGAAGTACGAGAGGGGCCAGAAGTACGAGAGCGCCCAGAAGTACGAGAGGGGCCAGAAGTACGAGAGCGGCCAGAAGTACGAGAGGGGCCAGAAGTACGAGAGCGGCCAGAAGTACGAGAGGGGCCAGAAGTACGAGAGGGGCCAGAGTACGAGAGGGGCAGCAAGTACGAGAGCGCCCAGAAGTACGAGAGCGCCCAGAAGTACGAGAGGGGCCAGAAGTACGAGAGCGGCCAGAAGTACGAGAGGGGCCAGAAGTACGAGAGCGGCCAGAAGTACGAGAGGGGCCAGAAGTACGAGAGCGGCCAGAAGTACGAGAGCGGCCAGAAGTACGAGAGGGGCCAGAAGTACGAGAGGGGCCAGAAGTACGAGAGGGGCCAGAAGTACGAGAGCGGCCAGAAGTACGAGAGGGGCCAGAAGTACGAGAGGGGCCAGAAGTACGAGAGCGGCCAGAAAGTACGAGAGCGGCCAGAAGTACGAGAGGGGCCAGAAGTACGAGAGCGGCCAGAAGTACGAGAGCGCCCAGCAGTACGAGAGGGGCCAGAAGTACGAGAGCGGCCAGAAGTACGAGAGGGGCCAGCAGTACGAGAGGGGCCAGAAGTACGAGAGGGGCCAGCAGTACGAGAGGGGCCAGAAGTACGAGAGGGGCCAGAAGTACGAGAGGGGCCAGAAGTACGAGAGGGGCCAGAAGTACGAGAGCGGCCAGAAGTACGAGAGCGGCCAGAAGTACGAGAGCGGCCAGAAGTACGAGAGCGGCCAGAAGTACGAGAGCGGCCAGAAGTACGAGAGGGGCCAGAAGTACGAGAGCGGCCAGAAGTACGAGAGCGGCCAGAAGTACGAGAGGGGCCAGAAGTACGAGAGGGGCCAGAAGTACGAGAGGGGCCAGAAGTACGAGAGGGGCCAGAAGTACGAGAGGGGCCAGAAGTACGAGAGCGACCAGAAGTACGAGAGGGCCAGAAGTACGAGAGGGGCCCAGAAGTACGAGAGCGCCCAGAAGTACGAGAGGGACCAGAAGTACGAGAGCGACCAGAAGTACGAGAGCGACCAGAAGTACGAGAGGGGCCAGCAGTACGAGAGGGACCAGAAGTACGAGAGCGACCAGAAGTACGAGAGGGGCCAGAAGTACGAGAGGGACCAGAAGTACGAGAGCGACCAGAAGTACGAGAGGGGCCAGAAGTACGAGAGAAGTACGAGAGGGGCCAGAAGTACGAGAGGGGCCAGAAGTACGAGAGGGGCCAGCAGTACGAGAGGGGCCAGCAGTACGAGAGGGGCCAGAAGTACGAGAGGGGCCAGAAGTACGAGAGCGCCCAGAAGTACGAGAGCGCCCAGAAGTACGAGAGCGGCCAGAAGTACGAGAGCGCCCAGCAGTACGAGAGCGGCCAGAAGTACGAGAGCGGCCAGCAGTACGAGAGCGCTCAGAAGGGAAAGGGAGAGAGTCCCCCGCTCCACCCCTAACTAGTTGCCCCAGAGATACCCCCCCCCCGGGGCGGATATTGCTCTAATTAACAGGATCCCTGCCTGAAGCCACACAAAGGGGGATTGTGAGGGGGGAGGTCCCACTTGCTCGGCCTTCACCCTCTCTCCCAGCAAACCCGGCCAATCAGAACTCTACCCAAATAGCTTCCTACACAGCAAACTCTTCTCAGTGCTGGCAGCCAATCAGATCCATAAATATAAACTCCCAGCACCCAACTCCCAGCACCCAACTCCCTGCACCCAACTCCCAGCACCCAACTCCCGACAGCCTTCTGTATTCCTTGTTACCTGGAGATCTACAGAAACAGCTGAAAGGCAGTCAGTTGGGCATTACTGTCTCTTCTCACCTCTCCCCTCTGTCTCTCATCTCTCCCTACTGTCTCCATCTTGCCCTACTGTCTCCATCTTGCCCTACTGTCTCCATCTTGCCCTACTGTCTCCATCTTGCCCTACTGTCTCCATCTTGCCCTACTGTCCCCATCTTGCCCTACTGTCTCCATCTTGCCCTACTGTCTCCATCTTGTCCTACTGTCTCCATCTTGCCTACCTGTCCCCGTCTTGCCCTAACTGTCTCCGTCTTGCCCTACTGTCTCCGTCTTGCCCTACTGTCTCCGTCTTGCCCTACTGTCTCCATCTTGCCCTACTGTCTCCATCTTGCCCTACTGTCTGCATCTTGCCCTACTGTCTCCATCTTGTCCTACTGTCTCCATTTGCCCTACTGTCTCCATCTTGCCCTACTGTCTCCATCTTGCCCTACTGTCTCCATCTTGCCCTACTGTCTCCATCTTGCCCTACTGTCTCCATCTTGCCCTACTGTCTCCATCTTGCCCTACTGTCTCCATCTTGCCCTACTGTCTCCATCTTGCCCTACTGTCTCCATCTTGCCCTACTGTCTCCATCTTGTCCTACTGTCCCCATCTTGCCCTACTGTCCCCATCTTGCCCTACTGTCTCCATCTTGCCCTGCTGTCTCCATCTTGCCCTACTGTCCCCATCTTGCCCTACTGTCCCCATTTGCCCTACTGTCTCCATCTTGCCCTACTGTCTCCATCTTGCCCTACTGTCTCCATCTTGCCCTACTGTCTCCATCTTGTCCTCCATCTACTTGTCTCCATCTTGTCCTTACTGTCTCCATCTTGTCCTACTGTCTCATTCTTGCCCTACTGTCCCATCTTGCCCTACTGTCCCCATCTTGCCCTACTGTCCCATCTTGCCCTAATGGTCTCCATCTTGCCCTACTGTCTCCATCTTGCCCTACTGTCCCCATCTTGCCCTACGGTCCCTCCATCTTGCCCTACTGTCTCCATCTTGCCCTACTGTCCCCATCTTGCCCTATGGTCTCCATCTTGCCCTACTGTCTCCATCTTGCCCTACTGTCCCCCTCTTGCCACTACTGTCTCCATCTTGCCCTACTGTCTCCATCTTGCCCTATCTGTCTCTTCTGTCACACACCTCTCCCCTCTGTCTCTCATCTCTCCCATACTGTCTCCATCTCGCCCTACTGTCTCCATCTTGCTACTGTCTCCATCTTGCTCTACTGTTCTCCATCTTGCCTACTGTCTCCCATCTTGCCCTACTGTCTCCCATCTTGCCCTACTGTCTCCATCTTGCCTACGTGTCTCCATCTTGCCGCTACTGTCTCCATCTTGCCCTACTGTCCCTCTCCCTAACTGTCCTCCATCTTGCGCTACTGTCCTCCATCTTTGCCCTACTGTCCCAGCCTTTGCCCTACTGTCTGCCGTCTTGTCCTACTGTCTCTCCGTCTTGCCCCTATCTGTCTCCGTCTTGCCCTACTGTCTCCGTCTTGCCCTATGCTGTCTCCATCTTGCCCTGCTGTCCTCCATCTTGCCTACCTGTCTCCATCTTTATAATATTATGCCTGTACAGAGAGATAACCATGAAACTATGGCAACATAGGGATTCCCTGTACTAAGCACAATTCAGCAGGAACAGCCCCCTAAGTTTGCGCTCATAGCCTTACAGAGAGATACCATAAACTATGGCACATAGGGATTCCCTGTACTAAGCACAATTCTCTGCAGGAACAGCCCCCTAAGTTCGCCCATAGCCTGTACAGAGAGATACCATAAAACTATGGCACATAGGATTCCCCTGTATCTAAGCACCAATTTCAGCCAGGACAGCCCCTAAGTTTGCTCATAGCCTGTACAGAGAGATACCATAAAAGCTATGGCACATGGGATTCCCCTGTACTAAGCACAATTCAGGCAGGAACAGCCCCCTAAGTTTGCTTCATAGCCTGTAACAGAGGGAGATACCACATACCATTAAAACTGGCTGGCACCATAGGGATTCCCCTGTGACTAGCTAGCACAATAAGTCACTGCAGGGGACATCCCCCTAGCATGTCGTAGCGCCCATAGCCGTACCAGTAATGATACCCTCATAAACTATGGCACATAGGGATTCCCCCTGTACTAAGCACAATTCAGCAGGAACAGCCCCCTAAGTTTGCTCATAGCCTGTACAGAGAGATACCATAAAACTATGGCACATAGGGATTCCCCTGTACTAAGCACAATTCAGCAGGAACAGCCCCCTAAGTTTGCCCATAGCCTGTACAGAGAGATTCTGCCCCAGAAGGGCTATAGAAATAGAAATATTAACCCCCGGGGGTTTATGCAGCAGCTAAAGGGTTACCCAGCAGCGCTCCATATAAATGCAGATCCCACGCTGTATACAAACAGCGCTAAGGGAAAGTGGCTCTGACTCAGGAAAACCGAGGAGCAGTAATTGGATTCAGGGGGACTTAATTAGGAATTAAAGAAAACAGAATGTAAATGGGGGCCATTGAAGCCCTAGTCTGGTAGGAAATGTAGCTATGTGCGGGGTGGGGGCCACACTGAGCAAATGGGCAGCAATGCTGGCACTCAGCCCCATCTAGTGGTAACTATGGGAAATGCACCACAATACAGGCCTGTACATAGGAACTGCCCCATTGCCTCTCACTATATAGAAGGTCTGATTACAACTACACACCAGCCCCACCCACGGGTCCCTCGTTCACTGTATTGTCAGCACCCAGCACAGCACCCACAGGCCTACACCAACCTGTAGCCAATCAGAGAATTAGACACATTGGTGTAACTGCCAGGGGAGGCAAGAGCAACTGCGTGGTGCATTTCCTGGTGGTGGGGGGGTGCAGTTGGTCCCCTAGTTACGCCACTGATTATACATTCACAGGGCCAGACCAACCTGTAGCCAATCAGAGCATTAGACACTCACAGGGATAGACCAACCTGTAGCCAATCAGAGCATTAGACACTCATAGGGCTAGACCAACCTGTAGCCAATCAGGGCATTAGACACTCACAGGCCAAGACCAACCTGTAGCCAATCCGGGCATTAGACACTCACAGGCCAAGACCAACCTGTAGCCAATCAGAGCATTAGACACTCATAGGGCTAGACCAACCTGTAGCCAATCAGAGCATTAGACACTCATAGGGCTAGACCAACCTGTAGCCAATCCGGGCATTAGACACTCACAGGCCAAGACCAACCTGTACCCAATCAGGGCATTAGATGCTCACAGACCAAGACCAACCTGCAACCAATCAGAGCATTAGAACACTCACAGGGCTAGACCAACAGTAGCTAGTGTGTAAACAAACCCCTCCCTTCCCCCAGCTGCAGCCTTTAAGATAAGGAGTGCCACTTCTCACATTATTGGGGGGGAATGTGACCAATGAACAGACAGATCCCTTGGGCTCAGTGGAACTGCAGATACTGCTGAGGGGAAACACTGCGAGTGTAGGGCAGCTCCTGGGGAATGCTGGGAGTTTTAGTCCCCCCCAGTGGGGAATGGAAAGGCCCAGCAGCTCCTGGGGAATGCTGGGAGTTTTAGTCCCCCCCCAGTGGGGAATGGAAAGGTCCGGCAGCTCCTGGGGAATGCTGGGAGTTTTAGCCCCCCCCCCAGTGGGGAATGGAACTGCCCGGCAGCTCCCAAACCTGGATCCTGTCCCAGCGCCAAATCCCCGGAATATCTGCCCAGAAAGGGTCAAATCCCGACTGACACAGAATTCACTATAAAATAAACTGCCGCTAATTCTGTTTATATTCCAGGTATAAACACCCAATGGGGAGACGGCGATACAGGGGGGCCGGCGAATCAAAGCCTGGGGGGGGGGGCGCATTCTTGGGAGGCGCAATGACAGAAAAAGCCTATTTTGGTGCATTTGGCGCAGGCAGCTCAGGGGCCTCTATTTAAAGGGGAACTTCACCCAAAACCTGTCATGTAAATGGTGAGCAGCATTCCCCATGCAGAGCTATGTGTGTCACTGCTATTGGTCAGCTCTCGGGGCCCCAGGGTGGGGCAGGAGGCTGAGCAGCGGCCGGGTAAGGACTCGCTCTGCTGCATTGCTGCAAACGGCAGGGAAAGGAAGCGCAGGCACTGCTGTCAGTTGCACCTTGGGCACTAAGCTGCTCTCTGATTGGAGGGAATAAGTGGGAAATGTGAGTGGCAGAGGGGCACGGGCAGGAGATGGCCCCCCGGCTCTTAACTCATTTCTCAAGTGGTTCCTATAAGTACCCACCCTGCCCTCACCTTCTCCCACCCTGCCCTCTCTCACCCTCCCACCCTGCCCTCTCTCACCGTCCCACTCTGCCCTCTCTCACCCTCCCACCCTGCCTTCACCTTCTCCCACCCTGCCCTCACCTTCCCCACACCTGCCCTCTCTCCCACCCTCCCACCTCTGCCCCTCACCTCAACCTTTCTCCCACCCTGCCCTGCCCTCACCTTCTCACTCCACCCTGCCCTCTCACCCTCCCACCCTGCCCTCACCTTCTTCCCACCCTGCCCTCTTCACCCCTCCCTCACCTCTGCCCTCTCTCAACTCCCACCCTCCCACCCTGCCCTCTCTCACCCTCCCACCCTGCCCTCTCTACCCTCCCACCCTGCCCACCTTCTCCCACCCTGCCCTCACCTTCTCCCACCCTGCCCTCTCTCACGTCCCACCCTGCCCTCTTCTCAACCCTGCCCTCTCTCACCGTCCCACCCTGCCCTCTCTTCACCTTCTCCACCCTGCCCTCACCTCCCACCACCCTGCCCTCTCTCACCCTCCCACCCTGCCCCTCACCTTCTCCACCCTTCCCTCACCTTTTCCCCCACCCTGCCCTCTCTCACCGTCCCAACCCTGCCCTCTCACCTTCTCTCCACCCTGCCCTCACCTTCCCCACCCTGCCCTACCTCCACCCCACCGCCCTCTCCCATCCCTGCCCACCCTGCCCTCAGCTTCTCCCACCCTGCCCTCACCTTCCCACCCTGTCCTCTCTCACCTTCCCACTCTGCCCCTCTCTCACCCTCCCACCCGCCCTCACCTTTCTCCCACCTGCCCCTCTCCTCACCGTCCCCACTTTGCCCTCTCTCACCCTCCCACCCTGGCCCTCACCTTCGCCCACTCTGCCCTCTCTCAACCCTCCCACCCTGCCCTCACCTTCTCCCACCCTGCCCTCACCTTCTCATCACCCTTGCCCTCTCTCATCGGTCCCACCCTGCCCTCTCTCACCGTCCCACCCTGCCCTCTCTCACCGTCCCACTCTGCCCTCTCTCACCCTCCCACCCTCCCTCACTCTTCTCCCACCCTGCCCTCTCTCACCGTCGCCACCCTGCCCTCTCACGTCCCACTCTGCCCTCTTCTCACCCTCCCACCCTACCCTCACCTTCTCCCACCCTGCCCTCTCTCACCGTCCCACCCTGCCCTCTCTCACCGTCCCACCCTGCTCTCTCTCACCCTCCCACCCTACCCTCACCTTTCTCCCACTCTTGCCCTCTCTCACCGTCCCACCCTGCCCTCACCTTTCTCCCACCCTGCCCTCACCTTCTCCCACCCTGCCCTCTCACCGTCCCACACTGCCCTCTCACCGTCCCACACTGCCCTCTCTCACCGTCCCCACCCTGCCCTCAGCTTCTCCCACCCTGCCCCTCAGCTTCTCCCACCCTGCCCTCACCTTCTCCCACCCTGCCCTCTCTCACCCTCCCACCCTGCCCTCTCTCACCCTCCCACCCTGCCCTCACTCACCCTCCCACCCTGCCCTCTCTCACCGTCCCACTCTGCCCTCTCTCACCCTCCCACCCTACCCTCACCTTCTCCCACCCTGCCCTCACCTTCTCCCACCCTGCCCTCTCTCACCGTCCCACCCTGCCCTCTCTCACCGTCCCACCTGCCCTCTCTCACCCCTCCCACCCTACCCTCACCTTCTCCCACCCTGCCCTCTCTCACCGTCCCACCCTGCCCTCTCTCACCGTCCCACTCTGCCCTCTCTCACCGTCCCACTCTGCCCTCTCTCACCTTCTCCCACCCTACCCTCACCTTCTCCCACCCTACCCTCACCTTCTCCCACCCTGCCCTCTCTCACCGTCCCACCCTGCCCTCTCTCACCGTCCCACCCTGCCTCTCTCACCCTCCCACCCTACCCTCACCTTCTCCCACCCTGCCCTCTCTCACCGTCCCACCTGCCCTCTCTCACCGTCCCACCCTGCCCTCTCTCACCCTCCCACCCTACCCTCACCTTTCCCACCCTGCCCTCTCTCACCGTCCCACCCTGCCCTCTCTCACCGTCCCACTCTGCCCTCTCTCACCGTCCCACCCTGCCCTCTCTCACCCTCCCACCCTACCCTCACCTTCTCCCACCCTGCCCTCTCTCACCCTCCCACCCTGCCCTCACCTTCTCCCATCCTGCCCTCTCTCACCGTCCCACCCTGCCCTCTCTCACCGTCCCATCCTGCCCTCTCTCACCGTCCCACCCTGCCCTCTATCACCGTCCCATCCTGCCCTCTCTCACCGTCCCACCCTGCCCTCTCTCACCGTCCCACCCTGCCCTCTCTCACCCTCCCATCCTGCCCTCTCTCACCGTCCCACCCTGCCCTCTCTCACCGTCCCACCCTGCCCTCTCTCACCCTCCCATCCTGCCCTCTCTCACCGTCCCACCCTGCCCTGTCTCACCCTCCTCCCTATACCTGACAATACCAAGGGCCCAAGAGATGCAAAGGTCCAATTTGAAGGCGACAGAGGGGTTGGGCTTGTGGGTTGAGTGGGTGGGGTTTGAATCCATAGTGGGCATGTTCTGGGTGTAGGGAGGTAGAGCTGCCATCAGGGGGCAGAAGAGGTCCCAAGACACTTAAAGTTAGGAAGGGGGCAGTTCTTTGGAGAGTGGGCGGGGTTGTGGGTGGGGTTTTACTATAATGGACATGGCTAGGGTGGATCAGGGATTTGGTCTAATTTCTAAGGGGCATCATTTTTCATTGGACCCCCCTTCTACTTGTTGGCAGGGCCCCCCACCCAGAGACCAGGTGACCAATGGATTAGGATATGGGGCCTAGAACTCTGATAGTTTACAGGGGGAGGGGCAGTGAGTCTGTAATTTAGAAAGTGGGTGGGGCTAGAACACTGATAGCAGTTTACAGGGGGAGGGGCAGCGAGTCTGTAACTCGGAAAGTGGGTGGGGCTAGAACACTGATGGCAGTTTACAAGGGGAGGGGCAGCGAGTCTGTAAGTCAGAAAGTGGGTGGGGCTAGAACACTGATGGCAGTTTACAAGGGGAGGGGCAGCGAGTCTGTAAGTCAGAAAGTGGGTGGGGCTAGAACACTGATGGCAGTTTACAAGGGGAGGGGCAGTAAAGTTCATATCAGTGGAAGAGGACATAATTGCTCAGATGAGGAAGTCCCATATACAGACTGAGGGAATACTGCCCCCTGGTGATAAGACTACAAAGTGGCTGTATATCTATGGTATATAATATGAAGTGAAGAGATGCAGGAGGAATGTGAGGGGATAATGACATATCTGCGGCCCCCTAAGTGGGTGTTTCCGTAGTGACTGACAAGTCCCTGTGCCCCAGGGGTAAGTTGCGGAGCTGCCCCCCCCTGTCTCCGTGCAACAGCTGCTCCGTGGTGCAATTAGCCGCAGACATCTGGCAGCCCAGCCTGCAATTACAGTCTCTGTGGGAGGGAGGGGAGATGGCAGTTTTGGCGTGAGCGTTGCTACGTGCTCATAGCGACCAACCAAATTACCTGCAAATGGCATTTCCCTAGAAAAATCACTTCCCAAGGTTTGGGGGGGGGTCCCTAATTGAATGTAGGAGAATATTCAGGATATCCCATGTCACCCACCTGCTCAGGGGCTGCTGGGAGTTGTAGTTGAGCCTACAGGTTGCAATGATTTGGGTGTAATGGGGCGGGGCTTGCCCAGTTTCCTGCACTTTAATTGCCCCCCCCCCCACATACATTCTTTCAGCCCCACCATTTCCCAGGACAAGCCGCTCTGTATTATCCCCCCCCCCCCCCCCCCCCCCCCCCCCATCGCTTGTCACTTGCGCTGCTCCTGTCGCCCAACGGTTCGGTCAATTTAGCAAATTAAGGCGTTTTAAAAAGTCATTAGGGAGAAGCGCTGTCACCCCCCCCCCCCCAATAAATCAGCCCCTTCCTGACAGCTCCAATGATGTTTGGGCTCTATCATTACCATGTCTCGGCGAGAGTCAGCTTAATAGTCGCCTTAAGAATGTTAAGTGCATGGAAGGGGAATGCAAACCCCCCCCGTCCCAAATGGTCTGTGCCAGTCTGTGCCCCCCGTCCCAAATGGTCTGTGCCAGTCTGTGCCCCCCGTCCCAAATGGTCTGTGCCAGTCTGTGCCCCCCATCCCAAATGGTCTGAGCCAGTCTCTGTGCCCCCCGTCCCAAATGGTCTGTGCCAGTCTCTGTGCCCCCCGTCCCAAATGGTCTGTGCCAGTCTGTGCCCCCCATCCCAAATGGTCTGTGCCAGTCTCTGTGCCCCCCGTCCCAAATGGTCTCTGCCAGTCTGTGCCCCCCGTCCCAAATGGTCTGTGCCAGTCTCTGTGCCCCCCATCCCAAATGGTCTGTGCCCCCCGTCCCAAATGGTCTGTGCCCCCCATCCCAAATGGTCTGTGCCCCCCATCCCAAATGGTCTGTGCCAGTCTGTGCCCCCCGTCCCAAATGGTCTGTGCCAGTCTCTGTGCCCCCCCCCGTGGTTTCACTATGGGCAAATCTGTGCAAGGGTAGGAGCCGTCCAATCACAGGGAAGGATATACCGCAGCCCCCCATTAGGTGCCCACCCAAGGGGGCTATTGGCTGGTATCCTACAGGGTAACCTTTTGGGTGCCACTTGCACCCCTGAGAACAGCAGCAGAAATAAAATGGCTGGGGGGGGTTCTATAGTACGTTATAGAAAGGCCTGTTCTTAGCAACTTTTCAATTGGTATTCATTTTTTTGTTTTAGTTTCTGAATTATTTATCTTCTTTGCAGCTTTTTAAATGGGGGTCACTGACCCCGGCAGCCAAACCCTATTGCTCTGTGAGGCTCCAGTTTTATTGTTATTGTTACTTTTTATTCCTTATCTTTCTATTCAGCCCCTCCCCTATTCATATACCAGTCTCTTATTCAAACCGCTCCCTGGTTGCTAAGGTAATTGGAGCCCTAGCAACAGGATAACTGACCCCGGCAGCCAAAGCCTATTGCTCTGTGAGGCTCCAGTTTTATTGTTATTGTTACTTTTTATTCCTTACCTTTCTATTCAGCCCCTCCCCTATTCATATACCAGTCTCTCTTTCAGACCACTGCCTGGTTGCTAGGGTAAACTGGAGCCTAGCAACCAGAGAGATGCTAAAATTCCAAATTGAAAAGCTGCTGAACAAAAAAAGTGAAATAATTCAACAAGCTCGCACCCCCCCACATTAGCAGGTACTTTCCGGGGGGAATGGGCCAGTTGGACACCTGAGATGCTGATCCAACACTAAGCAACAGCGCCCCCTATCCCCATTAGTGGTGAGAAACAGGGTTGCAGGAAGGGTTAAGGGGTCAGGGTGTCAGTAAACTGTAAGAATCTAAAAGCCCCCCAGGTTCCCACGGGCAGTAAAAGAAGCGGCACAGGCAGTGTGGGAACCCGGGGGGGTCTGTTCCACCCTCAGTCTCACACGTCCCTTCTACATTCTCCCCCCCAGGGACCCCCCTACTCACAGAGCCCCCCCAGTCTGTACAACATCTCACACCTTGTCTCCCTATGTGCCCCTCCCAACTGAAGCACCGGCTGCAAACACTGCCAGCCGGGGGGGAAAAAACTGCCAGCTGGGGGGGGGCAAACACTGCCAGCCGAGGGGGAGTCAGCACCGGGGGGGCAAACACTGCCAGCTGAGGGGGCGTCAGCGCCGGGTGCAAACGGCTAGCCGAGGGGGCTTCAGCACCTGGGGGGGCAAAAACTGACAGCCGGGGGTGGCAAACACTGCCAGCCGAGGGGGCGTCAGTGCTGGGGGGGCAAACACTGCCAGCCGAGGGGGGCTATGGGATTCTCCTTAGTAGTGATGTTGGGGCACATGTACAGACCTACATGGCAGCTCCCACTCAGGGAATACTCTCAGTGCCACGTGGGTACCCAGACAAGGGAGGTGGCACCCACAATGATATAATGTTAAAGGGCAGCGAATGAAATGGTGCATAGCAACCCCCGGCTCATATAAACTAAGGATTTCCCATAATATTCCCAAAGTAACAGCAACTTACTGCGATCGTAGGCCGGGAGTCAGCGCGCAGACTTGTGGCCCCTCACTGAAGGGCCCCCCCACCTCTCCCTGTGTCTGAATGGAGCAGCTGAGGCTTCTTGTCCTGCGTGAGAAAGAATATAAAGGGTTAAAGGGGTTGGTCACTGTTGTGTAGAGAGTAATATTTGCAATTGGTCTTCATTTTTTATTATTTGTGGCGTTTTAACTATTTCACTTTTTGTTCAGCTTGGAGCTTCAGCAGATATCTGGTTGCTAGGGTTCAAAGTACCTTAGCAACCAGTGAGTGGTTTGAATGAGAGACTGGAGTAGGAATAGGGGAGGGGCTGAATAGAAAGATAAGGAATAAAAAGTAACAATAACAATAAAACTGGAGCCTCACAGAGCAATAGGTTTTGGCTGCCGGGGTCAGTTACCCTGTTGCTAGGGCTCCAATTACCTTAGCAACCAGGGAGTGGTTTGAATGAGAGACTGGTATATGAATAGGGGAGGGGCTGAATAGAAAGATAAGGAATAAAAGGTAACAATAACAATAAAACTGGAGCCTCACAGAGCAATAGGGTTTGGCTGCCGGGGTCAGTTATCCTGTTGCTAGGGCTCAAATTACCTTAGCAACCAGGGAGTGGTTTGATTGAGAGACTGATATATGAATAGGGGAGGGGCTGAATAGAAAGATAAGGAATAAAAAGTAACAATAAAACTGGAGCCTCACAGAGCAATAGGGTTTGGCTGCCGGGGTCAGTTATCCTGTTGCTAGGGCTCAAATTACCTTAGCAACCAGGGATTGGTTTGGGTGAGAGACAGGTATATGAATAGGGGAGGGGCTGAATAGAAAGATAAGGAATAAAAAGTAACAATAACAATAAAACTGGAGCCTCACAGAGCAATAGGGTTTGGCTGCCGGGGTCAGTGACCCCCCCATACTAGCCAGCAGGGCCAGCTAAGCATGATGGGAGGTAGAGGCCATAGTTTGGGGGCACAATAAGTGAAATATTCCCTTTATTCCCAAGTACCTGCCCTCACTCCTATGCCCGGGGGCCCCTAAGCACAACTGCCCCCCACGGCCTGACTAACTGCCATCAATCTCCCCCTGAGGCTAATGCCGAGCCGACGCCCCATTACCCAGAGATTAGAAGTGTTAGCGGGCAGTACGGCAAAGTGCCGGGGCCAATCCTGCCCTAATGAGCCCGGCTGCTATTAGCCACGGGAGGCTACTGAGTGCCACAACTGATCATCTTATATTCATAGGCTGTGCAGCTCCATTAGCTTCCCTCGCCCAGGAGCTTGCACTCCACCAGGGGAAGAAGTGACCTGAGAGGCGCTTTATAGCTTATTGGGGTTCACCCTTCCCTATAAATAAGCCTGGACATCAATAGGGCGATGAAAAACCATTGCAGTCTGCGGTGGGCCTGCTATGTAAATAACAATCCAAGATGGCTGCCCCCCTGGCATTAGGCTTGGAAGCTAACGGTAGGCAGATCCGGGTTTACCTGCCGCAGACTTACTGCTTCCCATGTAGCCACGCAATCTGTACCCAGTAGCACCTCTTTGTTTTCCTGCTGCAGACTTACTGCTTCCCATGTAGCCACGCAATCTGTACCCAGTAGCACCTCTTTGTTTTCCTGCTGCAGACTTACTGCTTCCCATGTAGCCGTGCAATCTGTACCCAGTAGCACCTCTTTGTTTTCCTGCTGCAGACTTACTGCTTCCCATGTAGCCGTGCAATCTGTACCCAGCAGCACCTCTTTGTTTAGGTGCATATACCCAATCCCTAATTTGTATATATGGTATCGGGGTGTATATAACCCCCCCATACCATCACTGGGGACCCCCCAACTTTCTCTGTGTCCCAATGAGAACTCTCTCGCCTCCCCCCCCCCCCCGCCCCAGTTGGATCAGCCCATGAATCTGTGGCTAATCAATCATCCCGGCTCTAACACACCCTGCTGGCAATTTAATATCTTTTGGCACGAGCCACTGGTTCTGGCTGCATGTGTTCCGGACCCATGCCGGCAAGCATATGGGCAAGCTGGGGTGAGTGACAGGCCCCCTCGTGGCTTTGCCGGCCCACGCTCGATGAGTTCCATCATTACGCCGGACTGGGAGGGAGATGAGGGGAGGTGGTCTCGCCCCATCAGGCTGAGAGAGAGGAAAGTGGGCGAGTGGCAGGGAGGGAGGGGGGCAATTATTCTAACGAGTGGGAAAGTTTAGATACTGAGAGAGAACTGAGAGCAGAATTTGCCTTTTGTTATTTACATGGGGGTTTAGGGGGGGGATAAAGGGGGCACTGCTGGGGTGACCCACCCATATAGGCTGTTAGCCCCCCTCCCATGTTGGGATCTGGGACTCCCATCGCCCACAACTGCAGGGTCACGGGAGTGGGACAGGGGTATTGCCCTCGCTGCCCTACAGTAAAGCTTGGCACTAAGTGACCACCGGGGGGCAGCAGAACCCAGCATTATTATTATTACTATCATTTATTTATAAAGCGCCAACATATTCCGCAGCGCTGTACAATAAGTTACTATGTGACTGTGCCGGGGGGGGGGGGAAGTAATTGTTAATATACAGGAAACCTATTCCTGGAGTTCATGGGGCCCTAAAATAATTTTGTCGAAGGGGCAGAAATTTATTTAGTTCTGACATTGTGAGAGATGGTTTGGGGGGTCAGAACACTAAGGGGTCCCTTCTACCTTTCCTTGTCCTTTACCTGTAGATTGTAAGCTCTTTTGGGCAGGACTCTCTTCCCCTCTTGTATCGGTTATTGGTTGCTTTATGTTACTCTGTATGTCTCACTCCCTCTGGGGCATTTTCCCCTCAGTGCCGGTTCTGTATGTGCCCCAGCACGGGGCATGTTGGTGTCACTTAGGGAGATGGATGATCCCGGATGGCTATGATGGTCGCTGCGGGCTCCCGACGGGCACAGCGGTGGGTATTTTTATGAGCACATTACAAGCAGCGCGGTCTGACTGTCTGTTAAATGATAATCCCATTAGGGGCGTCTCTCTGCCGAGGGTCCCGCTGGTACCGGGGGGGAGGCATTTCACTGAGCATGATGGGAATGGGAATTTAATTACTATTTATTGCTGGTCCAGTGAGAATGAGGAATGAATGGATATTGGGGAGTTGTATCAGGAGTCAGAACCAGCAGTGCAGGGAAGGGAAAGGGACAGACACAGTGACAGTTACACATAACTATAAACCCAGTGAGAATGAGGGATGAATGGGTATTGGGGAGTTGTATCAGGAGTCAGAACCAGCATTGCAGGGAAGGGAAAGGGACAGACACAGTGACAGTTACACATAACTATAAACCCAGTGAGAATGAGGGATGAATGGATATTGGGGAGTTGTATCAGGAGTCAGAACCAGCAGTGCAGGGAAGGGAAAGGGACAGACACAGTGACAGTTACACATAACTATAAACCCAGTGAGAATGAGGGATGAATGGATATTGGGGAGTTGTATCAGGAGTCAGAACCAGCAGTGCAGGGAAGGGAAAGGGACAGACACAGTGACAGTTACACATAACTATAAACCCAGTGAGAATGAGGGATGAATGGATATTGGGGAGTTGTATCAGGAGTCAGAACCAGCAGTGCAGGGAAGGGAAAGGACAGGACACAGTGACAGTTACACATAACTATAAACCCAGTGAGAATGAGGAATGAATGGGTATTGGGGAGTTGTATCAGGAGTCGGAACCAGCAGTGCAGGGAAGGGAAAGGGACAGACACAGTGACAGTTACACATAACTATAAACCCAGTGAGAATGAGGGATGAATGGGTATTGGGGAGTTGTATCAGGAGTCAGAACCAGCAGTGCAGGGAAGGGAAAGGGACAGACAGTGACAGTTACACATAACTATAAACCCAGTGAGAATGAGGAATGAATGGGTATTGGGGAGTTGTATCAGGAGTCAGAACCAGCAGTGCAGGGAAGGGAAAGGGACAGACACAGTGACAGTTACACATAACTGTAAACCCAGTGAGAATGAGGATGAATGGATATTGGGGGAGTTGTATCAGGAGTCAGAACCAGCAGTGCAGGGAAGGGAAAGGGACAGACACAGTGGACAGTTACACATAACTATAAACCCAGTGAGAATGAGGGATGAATGGATATTGGGGAGTTGTATCAGGAGTCAGAACCAGCAGTGCAGGGAAGGGAAAGGGACAGACACAGTGACAGTTACACATAACTATAAACCCAGTGAGAATGAGGAATGAATGGGTATTGGGGAGTTGTATCAGGAGTCAGAACCAGCAGTGCAGGGAAGGGAAAGGACAGACACAGTGACAGTTACACATAACTATAAACCCAGTGAGAATGAGGAATGAATGGGTATTGGGGAGTTGTATCAGGAGTCAGAACCAGCAGTGCAGGGAAGGGAAAAGGGACAGACACAGTGACAGTTACACATAACTATAAACCCAGTGAGAATGAGGGATGAATGGATATTGGGGAGTGTATCAGGAGTCAGAACCAGCAGTGCAGGGAAGGGAAAGGGACAGACACAGTGACAGTTACACATAACTATAAACCCAGTGAGAATGAGGAATGAATGGGTATTGGGGAGTTGTATCAGGAGTCAGGAACCAGCAGTGCAGGGAAGGGAAAGGGACAGACACAGTGACAGTTACACATAACTATAAACCCAGTGAGAATGAGGGATGAATGGATATTGGGGAGTTGTATCAGGAGTCAGAACCAGCAGTGCAGGGAAGGGAAAGGGACAGACACAGTGACAGTTACACATAACTATAAACCCAGTGAGAATGAGGAATGAATGGATATTGGGGAGTTGTATCAGGAGTCAGAACCAGCAGTGCAGGGAAGGGAAGATGGCGGCTGGGGAAGTGCATTGTGGGCCGGGGGGCCATCTGGAGAGAGCGGGGGCTGCTATACACACGGCTCCATCCCGGGCAGACGGGGGATAATAATACATTTGACAAATCCTGTGAATAATGAATTTTCCGGGAATCTTGTGTCCTGGAAACAGAGAGGGGTTGGAGACAGCGAATGGGGGGGTGGGGGGGCCGTTTTAACCTGTTACTTGCCACAGGGCAATACGATGGATTCAAAGTGGCCAATCAACATGATGGGTGGATCCTTGGGCCGTTATATTCAGGCCCGGTCACTGCTGAATAAATTCTGGTCCAAACAGAACCAACAAGCCCTGGGACTCAGGAGATATAGATAAATGGCCACCGGGTCAGAGAAAGTGCCCTAACTGCCTCCTACCTGCCCTCTAAGTGCCATCATGGGTGGCTCTTGGTCTACAGAATGGAAATATACCCCAGGGGGGCAGATATTGCATGGAGTTTCAGGCAGTGGGCAGTAGGGGGCAGCAGAGGAGCCCATACAGGCTATACATATTACAGGAAACTAATGAGGGAAATGGCACTGTATGTGCCCGGCTAAGGGAGCGGCGGATCCGGAGAGGCTGGAGAGGAGTCGGCCGCTTTGGCCACAGAGCCGTTTCCCACACAGCAGGGTCCCCGGGAGAAACCAGCCAGTCGGGTACATTTGTCTCCTTCTTGTTCTGTGGAGCTTGGAATTATCTATTTGCAAATCAGTTAGGAATACAGATATTCCCCCCCCCCCCCCCCGAGTTTAAATGCTTCTAAATTACCCAGAATCCTTTGCTTTGTCTCCCCACCATGAACAAGCAACTAAACCAGAAGATCCTGCTCACATTCCGCTCAGGCCTTACTAGCCGCTCCCCAATCACACGCACCCCAGTCCCAAACCAGAAGATCCTGCTCACATTCAGCTCAGGCCTTACTAGCCGCTCCCCAATCACACGCACCCCAGCCCCAAACCAGAAGATCCTGCTCACATTCAGCTCAGGCCTTACTAGCCGCTCCCCAATCACACACACCCCAGCCCCAATCAGAAGATCCTGCTCACATTAAGCTCAGGCCTTACTAGCCGCTCCAAAATCACACACACCCCAGCCGAAATCAGAAGATCCCGCTCACATTCAGCTCAGGCCTTACTAGCCGCTCCCCAATCACACACACCCCAGCCCAAATCAGAAGATCCTGCTCACATTCAGCTCAGGCCTTACTAGCCGCTCCCCAATCACACACACCCCAGCCCCAATCAGAAGATCTTGCTCACATTCAGCTCAGGCCTTACTAGCCGCTCCCCAATCACACACACCCCAGCCCCAATCAGAAGATCTTGCTCACATTCAGCTCAGGCCTTACTAGCCGCTCCCCAATCACACGCACCCCAGCCCCAAACCAGAAGATCCTGCTCACATTCAGCTCAGGACTTACTAGCCGCTCCCCAATCACACACACCCCAGCCCCAATCAGAAGATCCTGCTCACATTAAGCTCAGGCCTTACTAGCCGCTCCAAAATCACACACACCCCAGCCGAAATCAGAAGATCCCGCTCACATTCAGCTCAGGCCTTACTAGCCGCTCCCCAATCACACACACCCCAGCCCAAATCAGAAAGATCCTGCTCACATCAGCTCAGGCTCTTACTAGCCGCTCCCCAATCACACACACCCCAGCCCCAATCAGAAGATCCTGCTCACATCAGCTCAGGCCTTACTAGCCGCTCCCCAATCACACACCCCAGCCCCAATCAGAAGATCCTGCTCACATTAAGCTCAGGCCTTACTAGCCGCTCCAAAATCACACACACCCCAGCCGAATCAGAAAGATCCCGCTCACATTCAGCTCAGGCCTTACTAGCCGCTCCCCAATCACACACACCCCAGCCCAAATCAGAAGATCCTGCTTCACATTCAGCTCAGGCCTACTAGCCGCTCCCCAATCACACACACCCCAGCCCCCAATCAGAAGATCTTGCTCACATTCAGCTCAGGCCTTACTAGCCGCTCCGCAATCACACACACCCCAGCCCAAATCAGAAGATCTGCTCACATCAGCTCAGGCCTTACTAGCCGCTCCCCAATCACACGCACCCCAGCCCCAAACCAGAAGATCCTGCTCACATTCAGCTCAAGCCTTACTAGCCGCTCCCCAATCACACACACCCCAGCCCAAATCAGAAGATCCTGCTCACATTCAGCTCAGGCCTTACTAGCCGCTCCCCAATCACACACACCCCAGCCCAAATCAGAAGATCCTGCTCACATTCAGCTCAGGCCTTACTAGCCGCTCCCCAATCACACACACCCCAGCCCCAATCAGAAGATCCTGCTCACATTCAGCTCAGCCTTACTAGCCGGCTCCCCAATCACACACCCCAGCCCCAATCAGAAGATCACTGCCACATTCAGCTCAGGCCTTACTAGCCGCTCCCCAATCACACACACCCCAGCCCAAATCAGAAGATCCCGCTCACATTCAGCTCAGGCCTTACTAGCCGCTCCCCAATCACACGCACCCCAGCCCAAATCAGAAGATCCGCTCACATTCAGCTCAGGCCTTACTAGCCGCTCCCCAATCAACACGCACCCAGCCAAATCAGAAGATCCGCTCACATTCAGCTCAGGCCTTACTAGCCTGCTCCCGCAATCCACACGACCCCAGCCCAAATCAGAAGATCCTCTCACATTCAGCTCAGGCCTTACTAGCCGCTCCCCAATCACACGCACCCCAGCCCCAAATCAGAAGATCCCGCTCACATTCAGCTCAGGCCTTACTAGCCGCCTCCCCAATCACACGCACCCCAGCCCCAAATCAGAAGATCCGCTCACATTCAGCTCAGGCCTTACTAGCCGCTCCCCAATCACACGCACCCCAGCCCAAATCAGAAGATCCTGCTCACATTCAGCTCAGGCCTTACTAGCCGCTCCCCAATCACACGCACCCCAGCCCCAAATCAGAAGATCCTGCTCACATTCAGCTCAGGCCTTACTAGCCGCTCCCCAATCACACACACCCAGCCCCAAATCAGAAGATCCTGCTCACATTCAGCTCAGGCCTTACTAGCCGCCTCCCCAATCACACGCACCCCCAGCCCAAATCAGAAGATCCCTGCTCACATTCAGCTCAGGCTTTACTAGCCGCTCCCCAATCACACGCACCCCAGCCCCAATCAGAAGATCCTGCTCACATTCAGCTCAGGCCTTACTAGCCGCTCCCCAATCACACACACCCCCAGCCCCAAATCAGAAGATCTTGCGCACATTCAGCTCAGGCCTTACTAGCCGCTCCCCAATCACACACACCCCAGCCCAAATCAGAAGATCCCGCTCACATTCAGCTCAGGCCTTACTAGCCGCTCCCCAATAACACGCACCCCAGCCCAAATCAGAAGATCCCGCTCACATTCAGCTCAGGCCTTACTAGCCGCTCCCCAATAACACGCACCCCAGCCCAAATCAGAAGATCCCGCTCACATTCAGCTCAGGCCTTACTAGCCGCTCCCCAATCACACGAACCCAGCCCAAATCAGAAGATCCTACTCACATTCAGCTCAGGCCTTACTAGCCGCTCCCAATCACACGCACCCCAGCCCAAATCAGAAGATCCGCTCACATTCAGCTCAGCCTTACTAGCCACTCCCAATCACACACCCCCAGCCCAAATCAGAAGATGCCTGCTCACATTCAGCTCAGGCCTTACTAGCTGCTCCCGCAATCACACACACCCCAGCCCCAATCAGAAGATCCTGCTCACATTCAGCTCAGGCCTTACTAGCCGCTCCCCAATCACACACACCCCAGCCCCAATCAGAAGATCTTGCGCACATTCAGCTCAGGCCTTACTAGCCGCTCCCCAATCACACACACCCCAGCCCAAATCAGAAGATCCCGCTCACATTCAGCTCAGGCCTTACTAGCCGCTCCCCAATCACACGAACCCAGCCCAAATCAGAAGATCCTACTCACATTCAGCTCAGGCCTTACTAGCCGCTCCCCAATCACACGCACCCCAGCCCAAATCAGAAGATCCCGCTCACATTCAGCTCAGGCCTTACTAGCCGCTCCCCAATCACACGCACCCCAGCCCAAATCAGAAGATCCCACTCACATTCAGCTCAGGCCTTACTAGCCGCTCCCCAATCAAACGCACCCCAGCCCAAATCAGAAGATCCCGCTCACATTCAGCTCAGGCCTTGCTAGCCGCTCCCCAATCACACACACTGCAGCCCAAATCAGAAGATCCCGCTCACATTCAGCTCAGGCCTTACTAGCTGCTCCCCAATCACACACACCCCAGCCCCAATCAGAAGATCTTGCTCACATTCAGCTCAGGCCTTACTAGCCGCTCCCCAATCACACACACCCCAGCCCAAATCAGAAGATCTTGCGCACATTCAGCTCAGGCCTTACTAGCCGCTCCCCAATCACACACACCCCAGCCCAAATCAGAAGATCCCGCTCACATTCAGCTCTGGCCTTACTAGCCGCTCCCCAATCACACACACCCCAGCCCAAATCAGAAGATCCCGCTCACATTCAGCTCAGGCCTTACTAGCCGCTCCCCAATCACACGCACCCCAGCCCAAATCAGAAGATCCCACTCACATTCAGCTCAGGCCTTACTAGCCGCTCCCCAATCAAACGCACCCCAGCCCAAATCAGAAGATCCCGCTCACATTCAGCTCAGGCCTTGCTAGCCGCTCCCCAATCACACACACTGCAGCCCAAATCAGAAGATCCCGCTCACATTCAGCTCAGGCCTTACTAGCTGCTCCCCAATCACACACACCCCAGCCCCAATCAGAAGATCTTGCTCACATTCAGCTCAGGCCTTACTAGCCGCTCCCCAATCACACACACCCCAGCCCAAATCAGAAGATCTTGCGCACATTCAGCTCAGGCCTTACTAGCCGCTCCCCAATCACACACACCCCAGCCCAAATCAGAAGATCCCGCTCACATTCAGCTCTGGCCTTACTAGCCGCTCCCCAATCACACACACCCCAGCCCAAATCAGAAGATCCCGCTCACATTCAGCTCAGGCCTTACTAGCCGCTCCCCAATCACACACACCCCAGCCCAAATCAGAAGATCCCGCTCACATTCAGCTCAGGCCTTACTAGCCGCTCCCCAATCACACGCACCCCAGTCCAAATCAGAAGATCCCGCTCACATTCAGCTCAGGCCTTACTAGCCGCTCCCCAATCACACAAACCTAGCCCAAATCAGAAGATCCTGCTCACATTCAGCTCAGGCCTTACTAGCCGCTCCCCAATCACACGCACCCCAGCCCAAATCAGAAGATCCCGCTCACATTCAGCTCAGGCCTTACTAGCCGCTCCCCAATCACACGCACCCAAGCCCAAATCAGAAGATCCCGCTCACATTCAGCTCAGGCCTTACTAGCTGCTCCCCAATCACACGAACCCAGCAGAAATCAGAAGATCCTGCTCACATTCAGCTCAGGCCTTACTAGCCGCTCCCCAATCACACACACCGCAGCCGAAATCAGAAGATCCCGCTCACATTCAGCTCAGGCCTTACTAGCCGCTCCCCAATCACACGAACCCAGCCCAAATCAGAAGATCCCGCTCACATTCAGCTCAGGCCTTACTAGCCGCTCCCCAATCACACGAACCCAGCCCAAATCAGAAGATCCCGCTCACATTCAGCTCAGGCCTTACTAGCCGCTCCCCAATCACACGCACCCCAGCCCAAATCAGAAGATCCCGCTCACATTCAGCTCAGGCCTTACTAGCCGCTCCCCAATCACACGCACCCCAGCCCAAATCAGAAGATCCCGCTCACATTCAGCTCAGGCCTTACTAGCCGCTCCCCAATCACACACACCCCAGCCCAAATCAGAAGATCCCGCTCACATTCAGCTCAGGCCTTACTAGCCGCTCCCCAATCACACACACTGCAGCCCAAATCAGAAGATCCCGCTCACATTCAGCTCAGGCCTTACTAGCCGCTCCCCAATCACACACACCCCAGCCCAAATCAGAATATCCCGCTCACATTCAGCTCAAGCCTTACTAGCCGCTCCCTAATCACACGCACCCCAGCCCAAATCAGAATATCCCGCTCACATTCAGCTCAGGCCTTACTAGCCGCTCCTCAATCACACACACCCCAGCCCAAATCAGAAGATCCCGCTCACATTCAGCTCAGGCCTTACTAGCCGCTCCCCAATCACACGCACCCCAGTCCAAATCAGAAGATCCCGCTCACATTCAGCTCAGGCCTTACTAGCCGCTCCCCAATCACACAGACCCCAGCCGAAATCAGAAGATCCCGCTCACATTCAGCTCAGGCCTTACTAGCCGCTCCCCAATCACACACACCCCAGCCCCAATCAGAAGATCCCGCTCACATTCAGCTCAGGCCTTACTAGCCGCTCCCCAATCACATGCACCCAAGCCCAAATCAGAAGATCCTGCTCACATTCAGCTCAGGCCTTACTAGCCGCTCCCCAATCACACACACCCCAGCCCAAATCAGAAGATCCCGCTCACATTCAGCTCAGGCCTTACTAGCCGCTCCCCAATCACACGCACCCCTGCCCAAATCAGAAGATCCCGCTCACATTCAGCTCAGGCCTTACTAGCCGCTCCCCAATCACACACACCCCAGCCCAAATCAGAAGATCCCGCTCACATTCAGCTCAGGCCTTACTAGCCGCTCCCCAATCACACGCACCCCAGCCCAAATCAGCTCCCTTACTTTAATCCCCCACAGTTAACCCTCGCCCACGCGCTATTTGCCCCCCACAAGCAGCCCAAATACACACACAGCTCCCATTTAGCCCCCAAGTGGCCTCCGACCCCCTGATTTATTGCCCTGTTTATTTTAACACATGTAATGTCAGTTTTCCAACATTCTGTATACAGAACTCTCCCAAACCTGCTGTAATGAATTATAAACGTGTCATAAAATGTAGGGAAGTTTGTGCAGGGGGGTTAGTGAGTGGGGAACAGATGGTCTCACTTCAACATAAACACTGGGGGGGGGGAGACGTTGTGCAACAATACAGACTGGGGATCTGCTTCCCATATGCTCCCCTGCTGCCTGGGGATACGGCATGTAATGTTATTGTAGGTATATATTCTCAGCCATAAAGCAGGGCAGGACTGCTGCTTACAATGGGGGGATCAGATAGGATCTGTGCCACTGTGACAGAATGCTCTGTTATACAGATAGCTAGAATCTCAGCCATAAAGCAGGGCAGGACTGCTGCTTACAATGGGGGGATCAGATAGGATCTGTGCCACTGTGACAGAATGCTCTGTTATACAGATAGCTAGAATCTCAGCCATAAAGCAGGGCAGGACTGCTGCTTACAATGGGGGGATCAGATAGGATCTGTGCCACTGTGACAGAATGCTCTGTTATACAGATAGCTAGAATCTCAGCCATAAAGCAGGGCAGGACTGCTGCTTACAATGGGGGGGGATCAGATAGGATCTGTGCCACTGTGACAGAATGCTCTGTTATACAGATAGCTAGAATCTCAGCCATAAAGCAGGGCAGGACTGCTGCTTACAATGGGGGGATCAGATAGGATCTGTGCCACTGTGACAGAATGCTCTGTTATACAGATAGCTAGAATCTCAGCCATAAAGCAGGGCAGGACTGCAGTAACGTATAGCAACCAATAAGACGTTTACTTTTAAACAGGTGACCAGTACATTCTACCTGCTGATTGGCTGGTATAGGTTACTGCTCCTGGGCACCTACAGAGAGACCGGGCAATATCTTTCCTGACTGCCGGGAAGTTTATTTTTCATTTTCATCACTTGCCGCCACACTTGATAAACAAACGCCATAATATAAGGGAATAATGTGTGAGCTTAATCCATAAATCCCGTTAAGTGAGGAGGCGGGATGATGGCAGCCTGTGATCTCTCTCATTAGCACGTAATTAGGGCTTCAGGCTCAGCGCAAATTGGAGTTAAAAATAGAGATCAAAAGCTGCCAACGAGGCTAATTGGATATTTGTATCTGTTATAGTGCAGGGGAGACAGGCGCAGACTCCATGTAGCTGTCACCTTGGACATTTATGATAAGGGACATTAAAAACTGCAGTACTCACTGACTTCCTGTCACTTCCTGTTTCATCTGCTTCCTGGTTCTGTGCTGAGCTTTGCTTTGAGAGTACTTGATTGGAGCAGGGCCGCCATCTGCTGGGAAGTACAGGGAACTGCATCTGAAAGTCACACAGAGGCAGAGGGGAAACAAAATCTGTTATAATTGGGCAGAATGGACACAACGGTGGGGGCTATACGGGGGGGGGGGGGGGGGTGTTATAGTAAGGAAAACAGAAAGGGCCCATTTGCATTAGCCAAGTGGCAGAGACAGTTGGTGTGGTTTGTAATACTTCCTGCTTCTGGGCTGCTCTCCTTCCAATGGCGAGATGGAGAAATAGGCGGTGACTGATACAATTACAGATTTCTATATGTCACACTTATTTTAGGGCCACGGGCATAACTATAGGGGGAAACAGGGGGCCCAGAAATGCCAGGAGAGAAAGGTCATGGGTCAGGTGACATGAGTGCAGGTGACTTCAGCGCCAGCCTTCTTCTGCCTTTCCTATTAAAGGAACAGTAACACCAAAAAATGAAATAGCTTTAAAGTAATAAAAATATAATGCACTGTTGCCCTGCCCTGGTAAAACTGGTGTGTTTGCTACAGTAACACTACTATAATTTATATAATAAGCTGCTGTGTAGCCCCGGGGGCAGCCATTCAAGCTGGAAAAAGGAGAAAAGGCACAGGTTACATAGCAGATAACAGATAAGCTCTGTAGAATACAATAGTGTTTTATCTGTTATCTGCTATGTGCCTGTGCCTTTTCTCCTTTGAATGGCTGCCTCCATGGCTACATAGCAGCTTATTTATATAAATTATAGTAGACTTTCTGAAGTAAACACTCAACTTTTACCAGTGCAGGCAGCAGCACATTATATTTTAGTTACTTTTATACACTTTCATTTTTTGGTGTTACTGTTCCTTTAAATGTACAGAAGTAACTTGCCCCACTAAGAACCTCCCACAAGGTAAATTAATGTAGTCCCTCCCCCCAAAACCTACCCAGGTACAGAGCTCTGATTCTCTGTACTTCCTGCTCCTGGGCTGCTCTCTTTCCCATGGTCAGACAGGAACCCCCCCGGGTAAGTGAATCCAATCTCCCCCCAGTACTTACCCAGGTACAGAGCTCTGATTCTCTGTACTTCCTGCTCCTGGGCTGCTCTCTTTCCCATGGTCAGGCAGGAACCTCCCCCTGGGTAAGTGAATCCAATCTCCCCCCAGTACTTACCCAGGTACAGAGCTCTGATTCTCTGTACTTCCTGCTCCTGGGCTGCTCTCTTTCCCATGGTCAGGCAGGAACCTCCCCCTGGGTAAGTGAATCCAATCTCCCCCAGTACTTACCCAGGTACAGAGCTCTGATTCTCTGTACTTCCTGCTCCTGGGCTGCTCTCTTTCCCATGGTCAGACAGGAACCTCCCCCCGGGTAAGTGAATCCAATCTCCCCCAGTACTTACCCAGGTACAGAGCTCTGATTCTCTGTACTTCCTGCTCCTGGGCTGCTCTCTTTCCCATGGTCAGACAGGAACCCCCCCCCTGGGTAAGTGAATCCAATCTCCCCCCAGTACTTACCCAGGTACAGAGCTCTGATTCTCTGTACTTCCTGCTCCTGGGCTGCTCTCTTTCCCATGGTCAGGCAGGAACCCCCCCCGGGTAAGTGAATCCAATCTCCCCCCAGTACTTACCCAGGTACAGAGCTCTGATTCTCTGTACTTCCTGCTCCTGGGCTGCTCTCTTTCCCATGGTCAGGCAGGAACCCCCCCTGGGTAAGTGAATCCAATCTCCCCCCAGTACTTACCCAGGTACAGAGCTCTGATTCTCTGTACTTCCTGCTCCTGGGCTGCTCTCTTTCCCATGGTCAGGCAGGAACCTCCCCCTGGGTAAGTGAATCCAATCTCCCCCCAGTACTTACCCAGGTACAGAGCTCTGATTCTCTGTACTTCCTGCTCCTGGGCTGTTCTCTTTCCCATGGTCAGACAGGAACCCCCCCCCCAGGTAAGTGAATCCAATCTCCCCCCCCCAGTACTTACCCAGGTACAGACCTGGAAATACAGAGAATCAGAGCTCTGTACCTGGGTAAGTACTGGGGGGAGATTGGATTCACTTACCCAGGGGGAGGTTCCTGCCTGACCATGGGAAAGAGAACAGCCCAGGAGCAGGAACCCTTTATAACTTGTCAATAAATTGCCTCCATAGATGTTCCACACACACAGATCTAGCTGTGATTTATACTTTATACTATAAGAAACCCGCTCAGAACATTTCTCTTCTTTTCCAGTGACTTTTCCCGCATGCCCCTCGGAGCAACTGGGAGAAGGAGTGGGAATGGGAGGACGAGCTTTCCTTCAGCCCGGCGTGGCGCTCCAGCAGGTAGAGGGTTAAAGCCATTAGATGCCTTTAGATTAGCCCGCTAAACATTAATTACCAAGGAGTAATAGAAAAGGTATAATTTGCACAGATAGCACAAAACTTTGACCCCGCTACTTGAAGCATATATAGAGCGTGCCCGCCTCACTCTGCCCTGCACTTGGGCCGCCCCATCCACTCTGCCAGGTAAGCCCCGGGGTACAAACTGCCCTCCTCTCTCTGCTTTCTGGTTCTGACTCCTGAAACAATGGAGTCATTCTAAATAGACATGAAGGCTACTTACCCTTTAGATTAGAGAGAGACATGCAAGGTGGTCTGTCTGTGACGGGCGAGACTGCCGCTCTCTAGGCACTGCAGCTACAGGAGCTGATTGGTTACCTGCTGAGGGAGGAAGATATTACATAGAATTTAGTATGTTATAGAATGGCCTTTTCCTAGCAACTTTTCAATTGGTCTTCATTATTTATTTCTTATAGTTTCTTATAGTTTTTTTTATCTATTTGCTTTTTTCTTCCAATCAGCTTTCAAATGGGGGTCACTGACCCCGGCAGCCAAACCCTATTGCTCTGTGAGGCTCCAGTTTTATTGTTATTATTCCTTTTTATTACTTACCTTTTTATTGAGACCCTCCTCTATTCATATATCAGTCTCTCAATCAAACCACTCTGTAGTTGCTAAGGTAATTTGAGCCTTAGCAACAGAATAACTGACCCCGGCAGCCAAAACCTATTGCTCTGTGAGGCTCCAGTTTTATTGTTATTATTCCTTTTTATTACCTACCTTTTTATTGAGGCCCTCCTCTATTCATATTCCTGTCTCTCTCTTTCAAACCTCTGCCTGGTTGCTAGGTTATATTGGACCCTAGCAACTAGAAAGCTGCTGAAATTCCAAACTGGAGAGCTGCTGAACAAAACCTAGATTCATTTCTCAGGGAACCTGGCACATCGGACCCGCTTGGACCCAGTGCCTTTCTGGGTTTCTACAGATCCCATTGTCAGTGTGGCCCCATCTCTTTCTCTTTTTAAATCTGCCCCCCGTTTATTTCTGATTAAGACCAGCCGACTCCCGGAAGGTCCCACCGCACCATCTCCAACATGCCGTTCACGTCCAACAACAACTTGCCGGTGCCACTATCGGAAATCAAACTAAGCATCGATGAGGCACAAAAGTCCCCCGAGAAGGAACTGCCGGCAGGTAAGTGCCCCGAAATGGGGGGTTGTTATCCTTGCGGGGTATTTGTAGGGGTTGTCATGGCGGCCTTTGTGCCCCGGGTAAAAACTGCTAGTGCTTCCATCAGTCTCCCAGTTAGTGTAGCCTCTTAATATCCAGGGTACAGGGCCGGGCACTATAACCCAATATTATAGGTAGGAAAATAGAGGGAATGGAGAAGGGAAAGGCCAGGGGATCAGAGGAGTGAACCATCTTGACCAGGATCGGATTGGGCCGGGGGGACACTGGGAAAAAACCTGGAGGTCCCTGACTGCCCCAGACCCGCTCCCCTTCAGGTCACTGCCACATTGGCGATTACATGGGCGATGGTGTGAGGGGGGCGCTACCATACTAATAGTGACTGTCTGTGGCACCTTACAGCCCCCCTGGCATTCCCAGTACCCAGAGGCACAAACAGCCCCCCCCCAGCCCAATAAATAGTGAGTGTCTGTGGCACCTTACAGCCCCCCCGGTATTCCCAGTACCCAGAGGCACAAACAGCCCCCCCAGCCCAATAAATAGTGACTGTCTGTGGCACCTTACAGCCCCCCTGGCATTCCCAGTACCCAGAGGCACAAACACCCCCCCAGCCCAATAAATAGTGACTGTCTGTGGCACCTTACAGCCCCCCTGGCATTCCCAGTACCCAGAGGCACAAACAGCCCCCCCAGCCCAATAAATAGTGACTGTCTGTGGCACCTTACAGCCCCCCTGGCATTCCCAGTACCCAGAGGCACAAACAGCCCCCCCAGCCCAATAAATAGTGACTGTCTGTGGCACCTTACAGCCCCCCCGGCATTCCCAGTACCCAGAGGCACAAACAGCCCCCCCAGCCCAATAAATAGTGACTGTCTGTGGCACCTTACAGCCCCCCCCCGACATTCCCAGTACCCAGTGGCACAAACAGCACCCCCCAGCCCAATAAATAGTGACTGTCTATGGCACCTTACAGCCCCCCTGGCATTCCCAGTACCCAGAGGCACAAACAGCCCCCCCCAGCCCAATAAATAGTGACTGTCTATGGCACCTTACAGCCCCCCTGGAATTCCCAGTACCCAGAGGCACAAACAGCCCCCCCCTGCCCAATAAATAGTGACTGTCTGTGGCACCTTACAGCCCCCCCTGGTATTTGCCAGAACCCAGAGATTGCCAGTCTGGGTGGGAATTCGCCTCCATTTTACGCCCAGGGAATCCCGCGCTAATGAGTCTGATTATCGCACCACAGGGCAATAAGGAGTACTGATTGCCAGTTGGGTTTGGATATGATACCGGCGGTGTCGGGAAGCACTCCCTGTGCCCTGAGGGGATAAAAGCTGATAAACCCTGTGCTGCTGGCAGGGAAAGGACTCCTTATTGCAGTTAATGATAGGGAGGAATAATTGTGCAATTAATGGAACCCGGTGCATACGGTTACTCTCTAATAAGGGAGTTTGGTGGCCAACAAGTCATATCAATGACTTACTCCCGTCCCAACAGAATCCCCTTTAGATAAATCTGTTCTTTTTTTTCCTCAGTTTCCAATGCTGCCTCGACCACAGATTTACTCCACCATGATGATCTCGCCATTGAGGATCCATGGGCCCTACCGGAACTGGAGGGGTCCGGCCCCTCATGGAAAGGTACGATGAGCACTGGGGGGGATAATAAGCCTGTAGCTGCTGTATAGGAAAAGTATTCTTGCCTGCGTTATTCAATGTGGGGAAGGAAGAACCCAAATTAATCCCTAATTAAGATCCTTAATTAAACTCTTTCCCTTCGCAGAGTTGAATACAAAGCAGAGAATCAAGCGAGTCGTTATGGGAATAGTAAAAGGCTGTCTTCTCCTGGGCTTCCTCTACTTCTTCGTCTGCTCCTTGGATGTACTGAGCTCTGCCTTCCAGCTGGTGGGAAGTAAGTCCATTATGTTCTCCTCTACGGGCCACACTAAGGTGCCATGAAATTAAACAACCACCTACCCCCTACATAAATGATGGCTCAATGCTTAAAGAGTAAGGCAAATTGGAATAAAATTTACAGTACTTGCCCAGGTACAGAGCTCTGATTCTCTGTACTTCCTGCTCCTGGGCTGCTCTCTTTCCCATGGTCAGACAGGAACCTCCCCCTGGGTAAGTGAATCCAATCTCCCCCCAGTACTTACCCAGGTACAGAGCTCTGATTCTCTCTACACTTCCTGAGCTGTTCTCTTTCCCATGATCATGAAAGGTGCAGAGCTTGGTTTTGACAAGAGTGCCTTCTAATGGTCAAAACTTTTTCCATCACTGACCTCAACTTGTAGAATGTTCTTCCAGTCAATGAACACAAATTGTTACTTTTTTCCTTGACTTCCCACTTTATCTGCCTTTTTTTCTTTCTTTCCACAGGTAAACTGACAGGTGATATATTCAGTGATAACGAAATCCTGGCCAATCCTATCGCTGGACTTGTTATTGGGGTGTTGGTTACAGTCTTGGTGCAGAGCTCCAGCACATCCTCTTCCATCATTGTCAGCATGGTATCATCTGGATGTAAGTAAATGGATTGTGTTATTCTTTTCATTGGAGGAAGGTTTCATTAGGGCAGGATCAGTAAGGATCCTGAAGGATGAGTAAGTTGCTGTGGTTCCTACCCATTTGGGATGCTTTTGGTAGGTAGGTAGGTACTATAGAATCCATTTGAGCAGATGGGACTTCCCCATAGTTCAGAATGTGGAAGGAAATTCCATTTAGGCTCCTTCAGATGTCAGTGGAGCAGAGATGTATTTGGTCAGAAGAAGACTTGGAGAACACTTAGGCATATCATTATTATAGAATGCCCCCAATAATTGAGGGGGGTTGTCTTGTAATAGCTCACTAATGAAGATAGAGACAGAAGGTAGTTAGCTCCAACAAAGAAAATTGTATGATTAGTACTCTGGAAGGTCCTTATCAGAGCAGGGCCATGAAGGTCCTCAGTAGGGTCATGAATAAGCAGGTGTAGGTATGTGTACCCTTTATTTTGGTGAGGGTTTGAGAGAGGATCCTGGGCTCCCATGGGAAGGAACTATTCTGGAGGTGATTGTTCTGGCAAAGAAAGAATAGAATGATGGAGGACATCTGGGATGGAGATGGTGAGATGTGGACACCCGGAGGTGGAGGACTAGGCAGGGTGGCCACAAGTGTGAAGAGAAGGAAAAGGGGGACTATCACTAGGAATAAAGGGGGGGGGAGATATTTCATTGTGGATTAAGCCTCAACATGAATGGGAGAGTAGATGTATGTTTGGACCCTAATATCTTCTCTGCTTGTTGTGCTCTAGTGCTGAACGTGAAAGCTTCCATCCCCATCATAATGGGCGTAAATGTTGGCACATCTGTCACCAGTACCTTGGTATCCCTGGCGCAATCTGGAAACCGAAATGAGTTTCGCCGGTGAGTTCTACACTTCGACTCTTGGAGGCTTCGCTCTTGGCTTATTTTATATACTATTCACCCAATCCCAAGAGATGTATGTGTGTGTGTGGGGGGGGGGGGGTTGAAGGCAAAAGGGATGTGAAGTAAAAGTTTTTTGGAGCTCTGGGCACTACATTGAGCTCCAATGCAGTGTTTTACATGAAAATCAGTGTGATGGGACCACTCATGGCACCAATACCAGATGCCCTCACCAGTGGCATAAGTAGATGTCTTCAGGGTCTACTTCCTCTATAGTTACGCTCCTGGCCCCGACTGAAGACTGGGCCTATAATTATATGAAGCCACTCATCCTCTTTACCCTCCAAGTACATAAAATCTGGGTTTCCTTGCTTTTAGGGCATTTGGCGGTTCTGCTGTACATGGCATTTTTAACTGGATGACGGTCATAGTGTTGCTGCCCGTTGAGCTTGGCACTGGATATCTCTACCACATCTCTAAAGCCATCATCAACAGTTTCAACATCAATGCAGGGGGACAAGCCCCCGATATCTTAAAAGTCATTACGGAGCCCTTCACTCATCTGATTATACGGGTGCGTATTGCCGGTGCGTGACTTCTAACCGCCACCTAATCTGCCTGTGTCCCATATTTCCAGCCACTTATTTGTCCTTTGTGTCCCTAGCTGGACAGTTCGGTCATTTCCGGAAATGCCATTGGAGATCCTGAGACAAAAAATAAGAGCCTGATCAAGCACTGGTGCGTGACGGAGTCCAACACGGTGAGTATTTCAAAGGAACAGAGCACCCATAACGCACAATTACATATATCTAATGCAGCCAATGAACAAAGAGAGTGACAGATTCTCTGGATCGTTCTAGGTCACCCAAAATGTCTCCGTGTCCAACATGACCGAGTGCAACATATTTCAGTGCTTCGAAACAGAGAACGGAACGTTCCGGGAAATGAACATCACTATAAAGGAAAACATTGATAAATGTAAGAGCCACAGTGGGGGTTCGGGAAATGCTGTCCTTCTATATCTGATGACAGTGAGTAAGAAGGAAAGGAAGATTTTAGAGTTCCTCAGTGTGGATTGATGGCAGCCAATCAGCACTGAGGTTTCATCAGCTTAGTTCAAGTTAGACACTGAAAGCAAATATCTTATTGGCTGCTATGGGTTACTGATGTTCAGGGCTGTGCATGGCTGACGGCGGTCTCTTTCTACAAACAGGCACGCACATTTTCGTTAACACCAACCTCTCTGACATGGCCGTCGGCTTCATTCTACTGACGGCCTCCCTGTTGGTCCTGTGCGCATGTCTCATCCTCATCGTCAAATTGCTAAACTCTGTCCTGAAGGGGCAGATTGCTCAGGCAATTAAGAAGATCATCAATGCAGGTAAGGGGACTGTGATGGTGGCCACGCTTGGCTCATAGGCAATTAAGCCCAAGACTTCTGGAATAATGGAGCACAATCCAACTGATAAACAGACGTGGAGAAGAACTGACTTTCGCTATATTGGCTCAAAAGTCAGAACCAGGGAACAGGGATAATCAAACATAGCTTTCCATAGCGATTACATTTACCCATAACTTCCACACCACTGAAATGTTGTAACCCATGTATAGTGGGAAGCTGCTTAGCATTGCATTTTCTTCCATGAAATGGAAATTCCCTTATCTTTATACCTAGAAAAGCTCCGAGATAATAATTGCACCTGGATTGCAGCACAATACTGCTCATCATTCTGTCACTTCAGAGCTGACATTTAGACCTGCAGAGACAGCAATAACTGTTTCCTATATATATATTTTCCCTTATCAATTGTAATATTATGTCACGATAAGGGGAAAAAAAACCTTTGGCCCTTTTAATTTAGAATCAAACCATTTTAACTGTGCCGCTATCTTAGCATTAGCTAAGGGTGCCGGTACCCAAGATATAAGCATTAATATATCCATTTTATCTTTCCCTACATAGTATAGTATGAGGTTACAGCTTACCGTATGCCCATAGCATTCCTTCTCTGTATATTTGTATTTATACATATGGGTAGGGGGTGCCATAGTGTTTCCCTTAGACAGTACAGTATGGGGGTACAGCTTATTGTGTGCCCAGAGCATTCCTTTTCTGTATATTTGTATTTATACATATGGGTAGGGGGTGCCATAGTGTTTCCCTTAGACAGTACAGTATGGGGGTACAGCTTATTGTGTGCCCAGAGCATTCTTTTTCTGTATTTTTGTATTTATACATATGGGTAGGGGGTGCCATAGTGTTTCCCTTAGACAGTACAGTATGGGGGTACAGCTTATTTTGCGCCCAGAACATTCCTTCTCTGTATATTTGTATTTATACATATGGGTAGGAGGTGCCATAGTGTTTCCCTTAGACAGTACAGTATGGGGGTACAGCTTACTGTGTGCCCAGAACATTCCTTCTCTGTATATTTGTATTTATACATATGGGTAGGAGGTGCCATAGTGTTTCCCTTAGACAGTACAGTATGAAGGTACAGCTTATTGTGTGCCCAGAGCATTCCCTCTCTGTATATTTGTATTTATACATATGGGTAGGAGGTGCCATAGTGTTTCCCTTAGACAGTACAGAATGGGGGGTACAGCTAATTGTGTGCCCAGAACATTCCTTCTGTCTATATTTGTAGATATACACATGAGAAGAAGGTGCCATATTGTTACTTATTTCTCTGTTATGTGGATAACCCAACTGGAATTGGGATCATGGCCTCTGGGTTTGAGGGGAAACAAGCGAACAGTGCATTAGAACCAGAGAGGGATGTTTGACTCATTTTGATCTGTGTCCCCATACAGATTTTCCGTTCCCGTTTACATGGCTAAGTGGATATCTGGCCATTATTGTTGGTGCGGTAATGACCTTTGTGGTGCAAAGTAGCTCTGTGTTCACTGCTGCGATCGTTCCATTGATCGGTGAGTACTTTACTGTTTTGCTCTAAAAAGACATCAGTCGCTCTCAGCACTTATTGATATACAAGGATTTGTACTTCCTGCTTCTGGGCTGCTCTCTTTCCCATGGTCAGAGTCTACCACATCGATATCTGGCATACAATTGTCCAGGTGTTGATCAGGTGGGTCGGACTTTCCTATTGGATCAGGGACCACATTGGCTCATTGATTTGGTCCTCACTCTAACGGCTCCTATTCCCATCATCGTAATTTGATCGTTTGGCCCTAGGGCCAATCTCCCAGATTAGTTGGGCATATAGGGAGACATATTAATGTGTAAGTCCACCTTACCATTTATGGTTTCATCTGATAATGTTTCACTTACCTTTCTACCAGAAGCAAGACCATATTTAATCCATAAATCTCTGTTGCACCACCCTGGGGTGGGGATGGTCAGATATCTGGAATGTAATAAGATTTAATTTCTGTAGACGATAAGAACAACTGCCTTGTAGATCATTAACTGTCAGACGAAAAGTTAATGATAGTCTTCAGACGAAAAGTTAATGATAGTCTCACTCATAACTGATAATTAATCACTTACTATATGGACTGGGGCTCATTTATGATTTTTTAGGAGCAGCACTAGCACTTTACGTAAAGTATTTGCACCTTGTACTGAGGCCCAGCAAACACAGGAGTGCCCTCGGGCATTGCACCCACCGATGGAACATTTTGTGTTCGTACAAGTGAAATGATTGGCTGTATGGTGCCCCAATGTGTCACTGGTGAATCTGAACCCCCGAGTTGTATAGTTACACCAAAACCTCTAGGTATTTTTTAAAAATGTTTTTTTGGTTTTTTTTTACAGGCGTGGGGGTCATTAGCATGGAGAGAGCCTACCCGTTGTTCCTGGGGTCCAACATTGGTACCACCACCACCGCAGTGTTGGCGGCTCTAGCCAGTCCTGCCGATGCCCTCAGCAATTCCGTGCAGGTACAGTGCCTCCAAATGAGCTGTCTATAGACTGAACTGACCCTATCGGGAGTAAGTGGTAGCCAATAAGAACAGGGTACTCATCAGTGTGAGATGTCCATGTACTAAAAGCATTCCCGTCTCAGAACAGCTGGGGTTTTAGGTTTCAGGCAATTCTTTTCAGCTTGATACTAATGCCCATTTGTCCATCCCAGGTTGCCTTCATCCACCTGTTCTTCAACCTCACGGGATTGGTTCTCTGGTACGTCGTACCATTCCTGCGCCTCCCCATTCCTGTAGCCAAGATATTCGGAGACATCACAGCCAAATACCGCTGGTTTGCTGTCCTCTATCTTCTCCTCAGTTTCCTCATCATACCGCTGGCAATCTTCGGCCTTTCTATGGCTGGCTGGATTGTGTTGGCTGCTGTCGGAGGTCCCATCCTCTTTGTGGTCATTGTGGTCATCATTGTGAATGTTCTGCAGAAGAAGGTCCCCAAGTGCTTGCCGCCATTCCTGAGAGACTGGGGCTTCTTGCCGACCTGGATGCACTCCCTGGCCCCTCTGGACAGATTATTTAGCTCTGTCTGCGGCTGCTGTTGCAAAAAGTGTAACAAGAGCGAGGAAGAGAAGCCAAAGGAGCAACTCCCTGCAGACCTGTCGTTGGGTGACATGCACTGCTATGACAATCCTGATTTTGTTCAGTCACAGAGTCTATGAGGGCGACACCAGTCACCTACATGGAGGACTAACCAATGAACTGCTTTTCCCACCAACACCAACTCCCCACCCAAAACTATTTATGTATTTTTGTACAGTTTTTTTTTAACATGACAATAACGTGCTGCATAAAGCCATAGCCTTAAAGAGATAGAGGATGAGCTGGTTTTGGCTAAATAATTTCACTTATTATGATAGTGTCCATGTGGGTGAAAGCTGGGCCCATTAGCATTAAGCCCATTGCAACCTCCTCTGGGTAAGCAACATCGCCCCCCTCAGTACTCATACAGATATACAGCTCCAAATCTCTGTTCTTCCAGCTGCTTGACAGGCGGGTCGGGCAGTGGTGTTGGGTTTGGTCATTTCTATACAGCGAGGGACTAGTGGGGCTTGAACAGTCAAATATTTGTTATGGTGCTTGTGTCCTGCTGAAACAAGATGGAGGAATGGGCAATATCATTTATCAAATCTCCCACCTGTCATCCATTGGCTGGGAGTGGGCATCACTTGGCATAAGGCTGTGGAATGGGCAGAAAGTATCAACAAGTAGGCAAAATATGCATCTTAGTAAACCAAGGATTTCCAACCAGTAGCAACAAAGGCTTCACTACCAGCTTGAAAGGGGTATTCAGATCCTGCCTTTGGGTACTGGAGTCCAAGTAGGATGTCCAAACTTGTTATTATCCTACCTGTATGGGCTTGTGGTCCTCCTTACGTCCTGCTGATTGGCTGCTCTATTCCCTGTGGTTGTGACGTAAAGGACACATGGAATATTTTCCACCGAAGACCAGAGAACGAAGCTGGACATCTCTGTAATTATAAAAAAGCTCCACTGGGCAACCATACACTGTTCTCTCTGGTCCTCAGACATCAACGTCCTCCTGTTTGAACACTGGGAAGAGAGCAGCCCAGATGCCAGTAGTGGAAGTCGTATGGGTTTATCTGTAGCTCAGGTGGGTCGTCTCGGAATGTGATTCCAGGCAGGATGGAGAGGAGCTCTAGCCAGTGGCTATTTTACAGAGGAAAACTTACCGTTTTACAAAGATGGTGCTAGGGTTTTTTTTTGCCCCTTTTATACCCCCCAACAACTGATAATGAGATTTCTGTTCAGGGCTAAGCGACTCACAGCGACTTGTATGGGCGTATGGGAGAAGCTCCGCCCCATGGTAATATAAGAGCATATATAATAAATCACATATAGGTATTTCACCTGCAAACACATGCTTCTGCCCCCAAACATAAGAGGAAATCATAGCAGTGAGCTGCAGACGACAGGGTTTTAGCCGTGCCCTTTATCCTTGGGGAAGATCCTGTCACGTTTGGTTCTTTTGCTTACAGCGCCTGTGAAATAAATGGCACAATATGACTGCATTAAAGGAAATTTAAAGCTACAGTGTTGTTGTTGTCTATTTAAGGGTTAACCATGTGGTCCTTCCCTCCAGTGGGAGGTTTTGGGGTGTTATTTTTGTTTCACTGCCCCCCGGTTTAGTAAAAAAGGGAACAGGCTGCTTCAGGGTTATATTGTTGCCCCCACAGCCAGTCAGTATCCGGAGGGAATGATAAGAATGTCCAGCACTGGCGGCTGATAAACCAAAGCACCTTTGTACCCATTATATTCCGGGCATCTTGTGCGATTCCCTGGCGATGGGTTGTGCAACTGAATTGATTTCCCCTTCCACTGTATATCTTCATTTTATTGCAGGATTCCCCACTTGCCAAAAGATATGGCAATGAGCTATCCCCATCTCTGGGCTCAATACTAAACAAAAATCTAAATGATTAAAGAAACAGCAAATATTGAAAAATGAAGACCAGTTGCCTCAATTTTTTATCAATTGCCCAACTGTCTCAGATTAGCACTCTCCACATCATAGTAAAAGTTAATTTAAAGGTACTAGATACTTTGTCAGTGCTGTCCAACTGGCGGCCCACGACCACCCCTCTGTGTAGCCCCCCACCTGTCTGGCTGCTTTGATGGCTTACCTTTGTGTAAGCTTTAAATGGTATCAGTACTGAGATTAACTGGCCCCCTGCATGGTTCCACCTCAGATTTAGGAAGTAATTCCCCTGTATTGTTTAAACACGTAATCCCCTGTGTTGTGCACATCTTTTAATCTCTGTATTGTTCACCCACAGCTCAGGCTCAGACTTTAAGCACCCACATTGTTCACCTTTTCACACCTCAGACAGACTGTAGTGCCAGCATTGTCACTGTATGCTGCCTGTGTGTGCCATACTCTACCTGCCCTACCCTGCCTGTGTGTGCCATACTCTGTCTGCCCTATGTTGCCTGTGAGTGCCATATCCTCCCTGCCTGTGTGTGCCATATTCTGCCTGCCCTATGCTGCCTGTGTGTGCCATACTCTACCTGCCCTACCCTGCCTGTGTGTGCCATACTCTGCCTGTCCTATGCTGCCTGTGTGTGCTATACTCTGCCTGCCCTACCCTGCCTGTGTGTGCCATACTCTGCCTGCCCTATGCTGCCTGTGTGTGCCATACTCTGCCTGCCCTATGCTGCCTGTGTGTGCCATACTCTGCCTGTCCTATGCTGCCTGTGTGTGCTATACTCTACCTGCCCTACCCTGCCTGTGTGTGCCATACTCTGTCTGCCCTATGCTGCCTGTGTGTGCCATACTCTGCCTGCCCTATGCTGCCTGTGTGTGCCATACTCTGCCTGCCCAATGCTGCCTGTGTGTGCCATACTCTGCCTGCCCAATGCTGCCTGTGTGTGCCATACTCTGCCTGCCCTATGCTGCCTGTGTGTGCCATACTCTGCCTGCCCTATGCTGCCTGTGTGTGCCATACTCTGCCTGCCCTACGCTGCCTGTGTGTGCGTCATACTCTGCCTGCCCTATGCTGCCTGTGTGTGCCATACTCTGCCTGCCTTATGCTGCCTGTGTGTGCCATACTCGGCCTGCCCTACCCTGCCTGTGTGTGCCATACTCTGCCTTCCCTATGCTGCCTGTGTGTGCCATACTCTGCCTGCCTTATGCTGCCTGTGTGTGCCATACTCTGCCTGCTCTACCCTGCCTGTGTGTGCCATACTCCCCCTGCCAAATGCTGCCTGTGTGTGCCATACTCTGCCTTCCCTATGCTGCCTGTGTATGCCATACTCTGCCTTCCCTATGCTGTGTGCCATACTCATTACCTGGATGATTGAAAATCTTTCTAGACAGTAGGAAATAAATTATAAATCTTCCAGGGAATTAGCCAAATAAGTAGCAGCACCACAGACCTCAGGCTGATAAAGAAACTTGCCTACCTGTGAGCTACACCAAATACCATCAGGGTCAGAATGACCTGTGCAGGGCCCACTGGGGCCGCTACCCTAGGTTTCTCCCCCACTGTGGCCTCCACCCCCACCCAGGGGCCCATGCCGTCCAGCCAACTCCCTCCCCCAAGTACATTTCACTTGGTCTGGGTCGGCAGGGTCCAATAGGGGTAGGGCCTCCCCTATTACCCATACAGTTTACAGGTTTTTAAGGGTAGGGGGGTATATTTGTTTTTTTGGACTCCACTCATATAGGAGGGTGGATAGTGCCAGAAGCCAAAGTACCACTGAAAAGCCCTACAAATAGTCACTTGGGAAAATTGTTTGAAACCCAAACAGTGACTGTTCCATCTGAGGGCATAGCATTTTAGACAGTATATATAGCGAAAGGTATCCAAACTATCTGTATATTGGGGCAAATGCCAGAAGGGTTGCTGTAAGCTTCCATAGATCATCACCTTATATTGGGTCAGTGGGGGGTGCTCGGGCCTCTGTGTACCTATCAGGCTGGAGCTGGTGTCCATATAGAAGATGTAGGCAATGGACGGTAGTGGTGAAATAAAACGAGTTGCCTCTCTTGCTCGTGCTCGTAGCCTTATATAGAAGCCGGGAGTTATTTGATAAGATCCCGAGCCTTATAAACAAGTGGGAAAGGTTAAACATTATTGCTTATTAGAGCAGAGGGGAGGCACGTTCTGTAAACTCTCTGTAGTTCATAAACAAGTCCTTAACAGAGACTATAAACCAATGAGGAATCCTTTGCTCTGTGTGTCTGACTGAATAAACAGATCCCTGCTGACTGCGCAGATTACCTGTTATTCATCCATTTGTCTATTCAATACAATGTAACTAAGTAGAATTGCAGCATTCAAGCTCACAAACAATATGGCGGCTGGAGTCCATTAGCCGATAAAATGCCGTGGCATCAGCACACAGCGGGAAAGGGGGGCCTGGACCGTGGGGTCTGCTATCGCTATAACCACTCTAATCAGTGAAGATATGCACGCCCCCTGCTTAATAAGAGCAGGATGGGAGGGAGTGGCGGCTAGAGGTGGCCATACAGGGGCAGATTGTAGCTGCCGATATCAGTCCCTTGGACCGATTCGGCAGCTTATCTGCCCATGTAGGGGCAGGAACGAGGGGCATGGCCGATCGATATCTGGCCTGAAATTGGCCAGATATCGATCGGGCAGGTTAAAAGATTTAGTTGGATCGGGGACCTCTTCGGCTTGTTGATGCAGTCCCCGAACCAACTGCCACATTGCCTGGGGCCAAACAATCGAATTAGCCTACATTTTCCCCGATATTGCCCACCTGTAGGTGGTGATATCAGGAGAAGATCCGCTCGCTTGGCGATCTTCAAGTGTATGGCCACCTTAAGTGTGCACGCCGGGTCCTTCTAAAGATTTTCTTGCAGGAGGGCCCGGACTTGGTACACCACTGTTTCCATAGCTAATTCTCTGACTCTCTCTCTGTCTGCTCTGTGGTCCTTTTCCACCCTCAACTTTAGGCTGTTGACAGTTGGGAGCCCGGTTAGGTGGCCAGGGCTGGTAAAGTCTCTTAAGACAGAAACCATTGGGAATGGCCATGCCTTGTGCTCAGTAGGGTTGCTTAGCAGCAGGGACACAGTGTTTCAGACGCGGTGACATATGATGTTTGATGCATGACATCATCTGTCTATTTCTTTTGCGCCGGCCCTTCCTGCTGCTGTGAGTTACTTTCACTATTCTTCTAATAAGTTTCTGCTATCTTTCAGGTGGCCATGTCTTCTAATTCCCCTAATGGTCCACCAATTAGAGGTAGTAGGTGAGTCAGGTGTTGTAAGTAAATGTGGGAAAAGAGTCTATATTGTTTTCCTTCAGCAACCCTGCTTTCAATGACATGGCTAAAGGTGTCCATAAGGTGGTGAGGTCGCCAAACGAGTGGATCTTCTCCCGATATGCCCACGTTAAGGTGAGTGATATCAGGCTAATTCGATTATTTTGGCCCAACAATGGCGGGCATAGGCACCGTTGGGTCGAGGACCGCATCAGTTACCTGATTTGGTCCCTTATCCAACGGAAAATAAAACCTGCCCAGTCGAGAACTGACCGATTTTAGGCCAGATATCGTTCAGGTAGGCCCATCAAGGGTGCCCATACAGGGGCAGATAAGCTGCTGAATCGGTCTGAAGGACCACGGGAGACTCTTTTTCTTCAGAATAATTACCAAGGTACCAGAAGAAGAGAGGGGTTGAAGAAGATATTCTCCTGTCTTTTAAGTCCTGAAGGCGACAGGAAAGCATCGCACAAACTTAGCTTGCTAAATCGATATCAGGATATTTAGTCATTCAAGATGGCATCTCTCAAGCTCATGTTTCTGTAGCTCTTCAAGATCAGAAGTTTGCAATAGGGTCTCTACACTTGATTGCTCTTCGGGTTGTCAACTTGATTTAGGACCTTCTGGAAGATAAGGTCTGATAGTACTTTTTTATTCTAACTCATCTGAGGAAGTCAGGAGTCCACATATTCTATTATTTGGACCACCTGTTAACAGTTTCTCCCTGAAAGGGCCTTGATTACTGGATGTCAACAGTGTCCTACAGAGCTAATGGTTGGCTTAAAGAAGAGCAGCATTCTTCCACCTCAGGAGTTCAGAGTTGGTTCCTCAGAAGTTGGAACAAAGTCTATCTTTACCAGAGCTTCAGCTTACCACCTCATGTTTACTAACAATTAAGGTGGTGAAGTCCAGATAACTTGAGCAGGAATCATCAGTTAGGGAAGTCTATAAGTCATCTATGTATTATCCTGCAAGGAGCCCGTCAAGGCCTGGTGTCCTCAAAGAGAACTCTTAGTAGATGGGTAACATCTTGCGTTTCAAGAGCCTATAGGGAGCAGGGCCTGCAAACATCTCTGGTGTTAAGGGTTCATTCCACAAGAGCGATGGCAAATTCTTCGCCCCCGTTAGAGGTGATGTGTCCATTGTAGAAATCTACAGGGCAGCTACATGGGCCTGACCATTATTCAGTTCTATAAATTGGACGTCCGAAGTCTTCAAGATTCTTGTATTTTGAATTCTGTTGGTAAGTCCCATGGTGAATGCTGTTTTGAGGAGTCCACGAATTAGGGAAATTTTTTATCATACTTACCGTATTTAGTAGGCTTGGGAACTAGACATCGATCATAGGGGGAGGGGGCATATATACATTTTTAATTGGGGGGAGGAGGTGGGGGGGCCTGTCCTTACCAATTGGGGGCGGGAATTAACCCATGGTGTATGCAGAATCCAGGAAAGAGAAATTACAGTAAGTATGATAGAATTTCCCTCATTATATATCGTAATCAAGTGGCCATCAAATATTGGATTTTTAATAACAAGGGTAATCATTGCTTTTATGCATTAATATCAAGCCCAACGTGGGCTTTTCCCTGCTCAGCCCGGTGTCACTGTGAGGTCTTGTACAGAACAAGTCAGTCATTGGCCAGAAAACCATTCTTAGGTTTAATGGATGAGCCATTACTGAAGCTTATTAACTTGCCGATTTCACGTTCAAAAGCCAAACTGGGTAGAGTTCAGGACTACTGAGCCAACGGGGTTATCGGCAAGTAAACTTGGGAAAATATCACAAGCATCAACACTTACCTAAAGTTAACATTTCTTTTAAAAAAAGATATGTTATATAATTAGCCTGTGTCCTAATGGTGCTATATAATAACCCTTTATCCATCCTAATGGTGGCTATACACAGTAAGATCCGCTCAATTGGCGAGGTCGCCAAGCGAGTGGGAGAGGTCTTCTTCCAATATTCCCACCCATGGATAGAGTGGCGGATATAGGTGCCCGTCGGCTCAGGGACCACATCAAGGAGCCAATGAGGTCCCTGATCAGATGAAAAATCAAACCTGCTTGATTGAGATCTGGCTGATTTCAGGCCAAATATCGGTCAGCAGGCCCGTCGTTAGTGCCCATACAAGGCCGATAAGCTGTCAAATTGGTCTAAGGCAGGGGTGGCCAGACTCGGTTCGGTCGCGATCGATGCGGAATGCAAAAGTGTGGTGTGTGTGCGTACGTACGTACGCATTCACGGAGCACTTCCGCATCCCCAGCTTGATCGCGGTCCACCAGGATCGACTGGTGGACTGCAATCGTTGCATTGGCCACCCCTGGTCTAAGGGACCGATATCGGCAGCTAGGGTCGGCCTGTGTATGGCCACCTTTAGTATGAAATTAAGATTTCTGTAGGGGTAAGTACAGATGGGGGGGTTATTGAATGAATATACGCCGGGGGAGGTTGCTAGTGATGCTTATACAAATGAGCCTAGGTTTAATCTCACGTGCACGTATGATTATTGCCCAAGAAACCAAGCAACGCATCTTTAAACATGTATATGACACGATTATATCAGCCAGTCCTCCCAAGTTCATTATATATCATTCTTGCTGTGACCCATATGAACTTTCAAAGTTTGGAACCGGTATGGGTGCTGGTTTGCGCAGGCAGAGAGACAGATGAATTACAGATTCCTTTCTACTTTATCTATGATACTCGGAAGAACACTTTATCTCCACGTCCATCGACGCTCGCTCAGATGATACAGACTTTGCCCTTTGCGTTCGGTGAATGGGTGCAAGACAGTGGCCGGGGCAAAGTTTCAAACCTATCAAGGATTACCTTAGTTGCTCTTTAAAATTTTTATTATATTATATATCATGTGGTATACTAGGTAGATACATATGATATTATTCTATAAATCATAAAATTCCAGAACTCCCAAAATGTGTATTTTAGCTGTGATGTTTGTGCCTCTGGGTACTGGGAATGCCAGGGGGGGCTGTAAGGTGCCACAGACAGTCACTATTTATTGGGCTGGGGGGGGGGCTGTTTGTGCCTCTGGGTACTGGGAATGCCGGGGGGCTGTAAGGTGCCACAGACAGTCACTATTTATTGGGCTGGGGGGGGCTGTTTGTGCCTCTGGGTACTGGGAATGCCAGGGGGGCTGTAAGGTGCCACAGAAAGTCACTATTTATTGGGCTGGGGGGGCTGTTTGTGCTTCTGGGTACTGGGAATGCCAGGGGGGGGCTGTAAGGTGCCACAGAAAGTCACTATTTATTGGGCTGGGGGGGGGCTGTTTGTGCCTCTGGGTACTGGGAATGTCAGGGGGGCTGTAAGGTGCCACAGACAGTCACTATTTATTGGGCTGGGGGGGCTGTTTGTGCCTCTGGGTACTGGGAATGTCAGGGGGGCTGTAAGGTGCCACAGACAGTCACTATTTATTGGGCTGGGGGGCTGTTTGTGCCTCTGGGTACTGGGAATGTCAGGGGGGCTGTAAGGTGCCACAGACAGTCACTATTTATTGGGCTGGGGGGGGGCTGTTTGTGCCTCTGGGTACTGGGAATGCCAGGGGGGCTGTAAAGGTGCCACAGACAGTCACTATTTATTGGGCTGGGGGGGGCTGTTTGTGCCTCTGGGTACTGGGAATGCCAGGGGGGCTGTAAGGTGCCACAGACAGTCACTATTTATTGGGCTGGGGGGGGCTGTTTGTGCCTCTGGGTACTGGGAATGCCAGGGGGGCTGTAAGGTGCCACAGACAGTCACTATTTATTGGGCTTGGGGGGGGGGCTGTTTGTGCCTCTGGGTACTGGGAATGTCAGGGCCCATTTTGAATCCCAGTCCAGACCTGATTGGAGTTCTAATGCCAAAGAGCCAGCACTGTGCATCTAACCGATGCCACGGTCTATGCCACCACTAATTACTAATGCTTGGAAGAAAAAAAAAACCACAAATGGAAAAAGACAATGAGACACACGTACGTTAGCAGGTCAGGAGCATGCCTGCACATTATCAGATCATGTGTGCTTATTTTTAAATACCCCGTACACAGCACGTAAGCTAGGCACTGGGTTTTCTATCTCCAACATGTAAACAAAGTCCACTGTACTTTGTGTAAGGAATGGTTATGCCTCGGCAGGCCCACTGTCTGCTTTCTAAGCAACTTTTTACCTTTATTTACAGTTATGTGAATGTTTATTTGCGACTCAAAGACGCATGTGTTTACCCCTTTCTGGTTCTGACTCTTGAAACAATATAGCAGGAGTCAGCTCCTCTTCCAGTATGTTACCCAGCTGGCTTGTGATACATTGTTTCAAGGGTTCCAGGAACCAAAGAACAGAACATATACTGCTTTCAATAGCAATTTCATTTAAAAATATCTTTAAAACCAATGAACTTGATGAGTTTAACTCCCGGCCACATGTGGGCATGTATGACTAGCTCGAGGTTTATGGCCCTCGTCACAGCTTAGACAGTCTAAATGTCGAGCCCCAGCCCCTGTTCAACCAGTACGTGTTGCGTAAAAATGGCCTTGCAGTCCGACATGTAATCGGGCTTCCAAGTACAATTTATTTCCTCTATCTTTGTTCCCAGAATACTGTCACTATTTAGTAAATCAATTAAGACCTCCTTGTAGGAGGCATGAAGGGTTAAAGGGGAACTCTACCCAAGTTTTTGCCAGTTTTTTTGCCTAATGAAAGAAAATTTAAGACTACAGACACATACAGGGCCGAACTAATGGATAAAGGTGGCAATGCACCGGGTGATTCTAGCTGCCGATATCGGGGCCTGCCTGGTTTGATTTTTCTATCGGATCGGGGACTGCTTTGGCTCGTTTATGCGGTTTCTGAACCGACGGCGCCTATACCCACCGCTTTAACTCAATCGTTTGACCCCAGGGCCAAATGACCGAATTAGCCCACTATCGGCAACATGTATCGAGAGAAGATCCACTCGCTTGGCAACCTCGGATCGGGGTCTGCATCGGCTCGTTGATGCAGTCCCCAAACCGACTGCGCCTATTACCGGCGTTGAAATACAAATTAGCCTAAATTCACCCAATATCGCCCACCCATAGGTGGGGATATCAGGAGAAGATCTGCTCACTTGGCGACCTCGTGTATGGGCACCAAGGTCCAAACAGCCTTTCCCTGTGCTTGCATTCAGAGCCGGAGTCGGCTGGGGTACAGACACACGGAGCAGAATTCAGAGCGGAAATGCATACTTACCTGTTTGGGTGAGGAAATCTTCTCTGTATGCCTAAAAGCCAAATAAAGGTGCCCCATACACATTAAGATCCGCTCACTTGGCGATGTCGCCAAGCGAGCAGATCTTCACCCGATACACCCACTTATGGGTGGGTGATATCAGGGAGCGTGTAGGCTAATTCGATTGTTTGGCCCTGGGGTCAAACGATCAAATTATATTGGCGGCAATGGGGCAGTCGGTTCGCAGCATCAATGAGCCGATTCGGTCCCTGATCCGACTAGATTTTCTAACCTGCCCAATCGAGATCTGCACGATTTAAGGTCAGATATCGGTTGGGCAGGCCCATCGGTAGTGCCCATACACGGGCCGATTAGCTGCCCAATCGGTCTAAGAGACAAATTTTCACTGGTTTTCAAGTAATGTGTGAATAAAATTGCTGCAAAGAAAGGCGGCATATGCATGTGTATGGCCACACATATGGTAGCCATCCATTCAGTCAACCAGTAAAAATTCCACGCAGAATCGGCCACTGTATGAAATGTATACTTGTTGGGAAACAGACATAGAAAATGACTTACCTTCTTTCAGCAAGACAAATCTGCCATACTGATTGCTGCTTCCAAGCCATAGATTGTGTCTTTGCTGGGGAGAAATGCCTTCATCTGCCTAAAACAGATCATGGAGGGTACAGTGCACAGGCCTAAAGCAGAGAATAAAGGTGGCCATACACATTAAGATCCGCTGCCTGATCGATATCTGGCCGATTTCAGGCCAGATATCAGTCGAGCAGGCCCGTCGTTATTGCCCCTACACGGGCCGATTAGCTGCCGAATCGGTCTAAGGGACCACTATCAGCAGCTTGAATCGGCCAGTGTATGGCCACCTTTAGCGTAAGTAGTCTAAAGGTGGCCATACACAGGCAGATTTCAGCTGCCGATATCAGTCCTCTAGCCTGAAATTGGCCAGATCTCGATTGGGCAGGTTTTCCCATCGGATCAGGGACTGCATCGGCTCATTGATGCGCTCCCCAAACCAACAGCCTATGCCCGCCGTTTTAATTCGATCGTTTGGCCCTATATCCCATAGGTGGGCATATCGGGAGAAGATCTGCTCGCTTGGTGACCTCGGCAGTTGAGCAGATCTTACAGTGTATGCCCACCTTTTGGCTGATGTCCCACAAAGCATTAGTCACCTGCAATAGATCTCCGCTATCGAAGGCAACTAACCATTCCGAAATTCCACTGGCACAAAGAGGAGTCACTGGTGGAAAGGCCTTCACATCACATCAGTTTTCCCAAATTGACACAACGTTGGGTGCAGGAAGAAACTTTGCATGACTTCAGAGAACCGAAGTGATGCGAAGGCCTTTCCACCAGCGACTCCTATTTGTGCCAGTGGAAAGGCATTTCAGAGCGGTTAGTCGCCCCGCGGTAGATCTCTACTACTGTGGGCACGGGGCATCAGGCCAAGGGTTAAGACACACAGAGCTACTAGTAGACAATCCTGATCATTTACTGATTATTGTCTCTACGTGTGTTTTAGCAGAGGCAATTCTCAGTATTGTCTATGGCAAGGTATTTTCTGGCGTTTAGTAGCCATGAAAAAGTAGCTGCTACTAGTAGCTCAGTGTGTCCTCACCCTAAAGGGCCCCATACACGGGCCGATAGTAGCTGCCGATATGGGTCCCTTGGACCGTTTCAGCAGCTAATTGGCCTGTGTATGGGCACTTCCGATGGGCCTGCCCGACCGATATCTGGCCTGAAATCGGCCAGATCTCGATCGGGCAGGTTAGAAAATCAAGTCGGATCAGGGACCGACTTTATCTATGCCCGTCATTATAATTCGATCCTTTGGCCCCCTGGATTCTCCCGATATCGCCCACCCGTAGGTGGGCATATCAGGAGAAGATCCGCTCGCTTGGCGACATCGCCAAGTGAGCAGATCTGCCAGTGTATGGGGACTTTAAGGGAGCAGCTACTTGTCACGGCAACTAAAATCGACAACCCTGATCATTTACTGATACTGATTTGTCTCTACATGTGGTTTAGCGGGGGCAATTCTCAGTATTGTCTATGGCAGGGGATTTTCTGCCGTTTAGTAGCTGCTACTAAGTAGCTCCGTGTGTCTCCACCCTAAAAGCGAGGACTAGGCTTACTGTACAAAGGTAAACAATGCCATTCAAACACACCAAAACATATAAAATAAAAGTTAAAAGGGGGGTGCAAGGTGCAACAATGCATACGGCTACCTTGTGCTGCACTTTGCACTAGATTTATAGAAGGCACAACTTTGCACCCCTTGGCCGTGACACCCCAGCCCTATATAAAATGAGTCCTACTAGCATTCAACCGATTGCACAATTTTCGGAACGTGGTGAGCTGGATGTTCCCAGCAGTAATAAACATCCTGTTTATTATATTTCCTTTTCTGTGTGATTTACCAATAACATCCCGATAACGAATGTGATGAAAACACGTGAAATTTGCACCGAAAGCAGCTGTTTATCTAGAGATAGGCCATAAGGAAGCACCATGCAATGCTGACCCTACTCATTAAGCTAAGCATTTATAATGTAAAGCCACCAATAAATCAGTAGGTAAAGCTGCCATACTGATAAAGAGGGGTAAATCCCAAGTCGGGCAACCAAGTGTCATTGCCCCAACAGCTGACCTTATCGATAGGCCCCAGAATGCGGTGACTTTTCTGCATCACTAGGCAGCTGGTTTATGAGGCTCTGCTAATTCACTCATTCAAGCAGGACCTGGCACCTATAAAGCTAATTTGGCACCGTTCCTTACTGCAGAGTTAAAATGTTCCAGAGGGCAGATAAAATAAGATCAGGCAGTACCTGAGCGCGAACCGACTGACCTCTCCGACACTGTCACAAGTGCCCTCTGCCTGCCGCGGCATTCCCCCGGTGCAAGCTCCGTGGCGCCATATTAACTGGCCTGCCTGGCACAGCTCAGATTTAACCCCGTCGGCAGCAAGCGTGGGTATGAAGGCCAAATTCAGATTAAAAATGCTTCTTTCAAAGTCTGTCAACTCTGTAAGAGATTATATTAAAGGTAATAATGATACAAAGATCAAGTGCCAAGTCATTTTGAGGGGGTTAGCTTTCCCTTGAAATTCCCCAGTGATATCTGTGAGTATTGCTAATAACACAGAGGTGCAGGGTCGGACTGGGGGGTGAAGGGCCCACCTGCGTCCCCCCCAGGAGGGGCCCCCTAACCCCCTCCCTCGCAGGGCCCCCCGACCGACGTCCTCCCCAAGCACGTAAATTGAACGCAACAGGGCAGGAGCGGTCAGGCAGGGGGAGCACCGGCAAGGGTCGGGTCTGGGCCGCTGGGGCCCACCGGGATTTTCCCAATGTCCCGACGGCCCAGTCCAACCCTGCAGAGGTGTCCCCAATACAGATTGCCAGCTCTATAGCTAGAGGCCTTTGGCCAACATTTGGTATGTGGGCCACTCCCTTCAAATATCTACATCCCAAATAACCCAATCAGTTTCTGCCCATTTTACCCCAACCCTGGCAGTCTGTAGATTCTGGCAAATGCCAGTGGCACTGTTATGAGATGCCATAGACTTTACTTCCCCTTTAATCTTTATACACTGGTATATTAATTATGTCCATAAAGTGTCTTCCTTTATCGTATCTCTAATTACAGCCCAGAGGAGCAGCAACAATTGCCCCACATTGACTCGTTTCCTAAGCCTCAAGCACCAATATCAATCCAATTCAACGACTTTTATTTCCCCGTGAATACAATTTGTTCCTGTGACTCTTGAGTAACACTGATAAAGCCCTGCAGCGTTAATGGCTTTATTCATTTATGGTCTATCCGGTTCTATGGGACAGATTAGTTTGCCAGATATGGCTTCTTCCAATTTGATTGGTTAGTAGAATGCCCTTTTAGTCTTACTATTTAATCTATATAATTGGGGGTTTACTTACCCTTTAAATCCAACTCCTAGGCACAGTGTATCCGCAGACCAGGTTCTGTACGTGTATACGGGTTATTTATAGAGCGCGTAGCAGGTCGGTAATGGGACTAAGAATAGATCTGTGCTGGGTTGTTCATGGCTTGGGACGAGCAGAGGGACCCGGTGGTACAAGAGGCCTACCTGCTGGCCCGGGACTACATTGCTTATGTAACAGGGACAGCTACTGGCCCCGCTCCGTCTGCAGCCGCGTTAGCCCTGCGGCAAGCTAGCGACGAACTGCTGGAGAAATTCCCGATTTTTTTCAAACGCTGGCCCAAGGTTTTTAGAGGGGTCACCGAGGAACGGGCCTGCGACTTCCTCATCCAGATAGTGGATGAGAATTTCCAACAACAGCGGGAACGGCGGCACAGGCAGACGGGTTACGCCATGGAGCTGCCATGGAGCACGGTGCTCTCCGTTTATGTGCTGGCAGGTCAGATGGCCATCAACTGCCAGAAGAATGGAATGGAACGTGCCCTGGGGCCTTTGGCAGAGACGGTGGGCCACTATGTAGAAGAAAATATTTGCCCTCTTATTAAGGAGAAGGATGGATGGGTGAGTATAGAGCAATAAGTCTAATAAATGCATATTAACGACAAAAGAGCAACCAATAGGGAGGCTTTATTCTATTTTTGCTTTACAAAGTTTACCTAGCAACTATGAGTGTCTGCTTGGTGGTGAAGGGGTTAAAACCCTTCCACCAGTTATATGTATGTATGTTGCTCCTGTACCCTGACTACACACTAATGCCCCACAATTCCCCCCCACGTCCCACCAGAACCAAACAAAATCACTTTATATCTATGAAAACAGGTTCACATACACCAAAAAGAGCAACAAATGTTACGTGGGTCTCATAATAAAGGCAATGAGTGCCCCCTAGTGGCGCATAAGAGAAATCACATAAAAAGCCGGGAAGGATCGTTACACAAGTGAATAAAGCACAGCTAATTCTAATTCATATAAAGGTTTCATTAACTAAAGTCTACTTGCCCTGCTGTCTCCATATTGCTTATTTCTTGCTGTCTTGCCCTGATGTGCCCTATGGCCTTCCATCTTTCCTTTCTGTATCCATCTTGTCCCTATGTCTCACTGCTCTACTCTCATCATGTTGCCCTATATTCTCAATCATGTCCCACCATCCCAATCTTGTCCTACTTTTTCCCATTTTTCCATCTTGTCCTACTCTTTCCCACCTTGCCCTACTGTCTCCATCTTGCCCTACTGTCCCCATCTTGTCCTACTCTTTCCCACCTTGCCCTACTGTCCCCATCTTGTCCTACTCTTTCCCACCTTGCCCTACTGTCTCCATCTTGCCCTACTGTCCCCCACCTTGCCCTACTCTTTCCCACCTTGCCCTACTGTGTCCATCTTGTCCTACTGTCCCCATCTTGTCCTACTCTTTCCCACCTTGCCCTACTGTCCCCATCTTGTCCTACCCGTTCCCACCTTGCCCTACTGTTCCCATCCTACCCTACTGTCTCTATCTTGTCCAACCCTTTCCCACCTTGCCCTACTGTCTCCATCTTGTCCTACTCTTTCCCATCTTGTCCTACTGTCCCCATCTTGTCCTACCCGTTCCCACCTTGCCCTACTGTCTCCATCTTGCCCTACTGTTCCCATCCTACCCTACTGTCTCTATCTTGTCCTACTCTTTCCCATCTTGTCCTACTGTCCCCATCCTGCCCTACTGTCCCCATCTTGCCCTACTGTCCCCATCTTGCCCTACTGTCCCCATCTTGCCCTACTGTCCCCATCTTGCCCTACTGTCCCCATCCTACCCTACTGTCTCCATCTTGTCCTACTCTTTCCCACCTTGCCCTACTGTCTCTATGTGCACCTTGTACCCTATTCTCTCCATCTTGCTCTACAGTTCCACTGTTGCCATATTGTTCTGTACTTACCATCGTGCCCTACTGTCACCATTTAGCCCTACTGTCTGCATATATCCTTGCCTCCTCTATGTTGCCCTGCAGTTTTCCACTTTCCCAAATGCTGCTCTTCAAATGCCCCAACCAATGTGTTAGGCCCAGTGAAGTCACCACTGAACCCCAAAAGCACAGCTCAGAGTTGTTTATGGGCCCCTATAGCAGCCACGAGACCTCTAAGCAGAGCAATCCCGTGCAGATTTTGGCACTAAAACTGGAGAAAGGGAACGTCGGGTATATACTGGCAAAGTGGGGCCCCAAAAGGGGGTATTTAGAGACACAGCAGAGTGCAGATATCAGGAGACATGTAGACCCAGCTCTCTCTCTCTCTATAAGGTGGGCTTTATTGAACGCTTTAGTAGAAAAGAAGGGCTGGAGAAGAAGGTGCTAAGGACGTGCTGTGGCCTCCTGCTTGTCTGTGTGGCCCTCCTGCTCACCAGCTTCCTGTGGAAAAGAAAGATGGCTTCCTCCTGACATCCTCTATCACCAGTTCTAGTCTGCGGTACAAGGACATCATGAACAAAATGGCAGCAACAATGGACGCAAACTGCTGGCGAGTAAGCGTGGATCCCTTATTGTACAGCGCTGCGGAATATGTTGGCGCTTTATAAATAAATGTTAATAATAATAATAATAATAAAAATAATAAATCCCGGGCACAAGGATAGTGTTTTGCCTGTCCTCCCTCCAGCACCTTCTCCTACCCCAAAGGAATATGAAAAGGATTCAAATACAGGCAATGCACACTGACGCCGGCATACAATGAATGGACCAACTTGTAGCCAATCAGAACAATAGCCAATTAGAGCATTAGAATTTCATATGGATAGCCTGAACTGCAGCCAATCAGAACATCAGCCCATTATCATGCTATTCGCCGGTTGATCTGCCATTAAACGTTATATTGTGCTCTGCGTTTTTATTCTGTATAAATGGTCTTTGTCTATCTGTTGGGGATGGGGGGGGATCTAATTAAAGGCCCCGTGCCTGCCCATATTGGGACCCAATGCTGCAGTGAGACTAGGCCAGCAGCCCCCAGGGATGCACAGGGAAAGGGGGGCCCCATGCCTGCCCATATTGGGGCCCAATGCTGCAGTGAGACTAGGCCAGCAGCCCCCAGGGATGCACAGGGAAAGGGGGGCCCCATGCCTGCCCATATTGGGGCCCAATGCTAGAGCCCCCCAGGGAAGCGGGGGCCCCATGCCTGCCCATATTGGGGCCCAATGCTAGAGCCTACGAGGGATACCCAGGGAAAGGGGGCCCCATGCCTGCCCATATTGGGGCCCAATGCTGCAGTGAGACTAGGCCAGCAGCCCCCAGGGATGCACAGGGAAAGGGGGGCCCCATGCCTGCCCATATTGGGGCCCAATGCTGCAGTGAGACTAGGCCAGCAGCCCCCAGGGATGCACAGGGAAAGGGGGGCCCCATGCCTGCCCATATTGGGGCCCAATGCTGCAGTGAGACTAGGCCAGCAGCCCCCAGGGATGCACAGGGAAAGGGGGGCCCCATGCCTGCCCATATTGGGGCCCAATGCTAGAGCCCCCCAGGGAAGCGGGGGCCCCATGCCTGCCCATATTGGGGCCCAATGCTAGAGCCTACGAGGGATACCCAGGGAAAGGGGGCCCCATGCCTGCCCATATTGGGGCCCAATGCTAGAGCCCCCCAGGGATACCCAGGGAAAGGGGGGCCCCATGCCTGCCCATATTGGGGCCCAATGCTAGAGCCCCCCAGGGATGCCCAGGGAAAGGGGGGCCCCATGCCTGCCCATATTGGGGCCCAATGCTAGAGCCCCCCAGGGATACCCAGGGAAAGGGGGCCCCATGCCTGCCCATATTGGGGCCCAATGCTAGAGCCCCCCAGGGATACCCAGGGAAAGGGGGGCCCCATGCCTGCCCATATTGGGGCCCAATGCTAGAGCCCCCCAGGGATACCCAGGGAAAGGCGGCCCCATGCCTGCCCATATTGGGGCCCAATGCTAGAGCCCCCCAGGGATACCCAGGGAAAGGGGGCCCCATGCCTGCCCATATTGGGGCCCAATGCTAGAGCCCCCCAGGGATACCCAGGGAAAGGGGGGCCCCATGCCTGCCCATATTGGGGCCCAATGCTAGAGCCCCCCAGGGATACCCAGGGAAAGGGGGGCCCCATGCCTGCCCATATTGGGGCCCAATGCTAGAGCCCCCCAGGGATACCCAGGGAAAGGGGGGCCCCATGCCTGCCCATATTGGGGCCCAATGCTAGAGCCCCCCAGGGATGCCCAGGGAAAGGCGGCCCCATGCCTGCCCATATTGGGGCCCAATGCTAGAGCCCCCCAGGGATACCCAGGGAAAGGGGGCCCCATGCCTGCCCATATTGGGGCCCAATGCTAGAGCCCCCCAGGGATACCCAGGGAAAGGGGGGCCCCATGCCTGCCCATATTGGGGCCCAATGCTAGAGCCCCCCAGGGATACCCAGGGAAAGGGGGGCCCCATGCCTGCCCATATTGGGGCCCAATGCTAGAGCCCCCCAGGGATACCCAGGGAAAGGGGGGCCCCATGCCTGCCCATATTGGGGCCCAATGCTAGAGCCCCCCAGGGATACCCAGGGAAAGGGGGGCCCATGCCTGCCCATATTGGGGCCCAATGCTAGAGCCCCCCAGGGAAGCCCAGGGAAAGGGGGGCCCCATGCCTGCCCATATTGGGGCCCAATGCTAGAGCCCCCCAGGGATAGCCAGGGAAAGGGGGGCCCCATGCCTGCCCATATTGGGGCCCAATGCTAGAGCCCCCCAGGGATAGCCAGGGAAAGGGGGGCCCCATGCCTGCCCATATTGGGGCCCAATGCTAGAGCCCCCCAGGGATGCCCAGGGAAAGGGGGGCCCCATGCCTGCCCATATTGGGGCCCAATGCTAGAGCCCCCCAGGGATGCCCAGGGAAAGGGGGGCCCCATGCCTGCCCATATTGGGGCCCAATGCTAGAGCCTACCAGGGAAGCCCAGGGAAAGGGGGGCCCATGCCTGCCCATATTGGGGCCCAATGCTAGAGCCCCCCAGGGATACCCAGGGAAAGGGGGGCCCATGCCTGCCCATATTGGGGCCCAATGCTAGAGCCCCCCAGGGATACCCAGGGAAAGGGGGGCCCCATGCCTGCCCATATTGGGGCCCAATGCTAGAGCCCCCCAGGGATACCCAGGGAAAGGGGGGCCCCATGCCTGCCCATATTGGGGCCCAATGCTAGAGCCCCCCAGGGATACCCAGGGAAAGGGGGGCCCCATGCCTGCCCATATTGGGGCCCAATGCTAGAGCCCCCCAGGGATACCCAGGGAAAGGGGGGCCCATGCCTGCCCATATTGGGGCCCAATGCTAGAGCCCCCCAGGGAAGCCCAGGGAAAGGGGGGCCCATGCCTGCCCATATTGGGGCCCAATGCTAGAGCCCCCCAGGGAAGCCAATGGCATTTAGGGGTAACAGTATCTGACAGAATCCCTTGTATATAAAACTGCAGCTCTGGGCCCCCAACACCTCAGGGAGCCAAAAGAGTCCCAAAGGCGGCCATGTTTGTAGCGGTTGCTAGGCAACCAGCAGCTCGGCCTTGTACATGACCGTTGAACCGGCACGGAGCGATAAGGGCACCATGATGCGCAGCGGCTCCTCTCACCTGCCCGGGTAAGTCACTGTGTGGGCCTCACGGAACACAAATAAAGTCCGTACCTGATCCTTATTGTTCCTGTCAGAACGTCTGACTGAAATATCCCGCCAACAGCCGGGCCACGCCCTCACACCTACCGTCCAATCGCCTCCCAGCCATTTTCTCACACTTTGCCGCCCAAAGTAAGTGTTCCGCTCAGCCACACCCACTCCTATATACAGCCGCGCCCCATCCCAAAGCCACACCCACTCCTATACACAGCCGCGCCCCATCCCAAAGCCACACCCACTCCTATACACAGCCGCGCCCCATCCCAAAGCCACACCCACTCCTATATACAGCCGCGCCCCATCCCAAAGCCACACCCTCACACCCATCTCGTACTGCAGGGGCTGTTTGGCCAGTGACAAAATGGCGCCTACTAGCGCTCACTGGTTCCTGTTACCTGTTAAGGCTTGCTGGCTGGCAAACTGGGGATTGAGAGGCATTAATTACCAGCTTAATGGGCTCTAAATGGCTCCCTCTGGTACTGGCCCAGTAACTGACTGTGCCTGGGTACTGACTGGAGCTTGGCTCCCAGGGTACTGACTGATAATTGGTTCTTGGGAACTGACTTGTGATTGGTTCCCTGGGTACTGACGGATGATTGGCTCCCTGGGTACTGACGGATGATTGGCCCTTGGGAACTGACTGGTGCTTGGCTCCCTGGGTACTGACTGGTCATTGGCTCCCTGGGTACTGACTGGTCATTGGCTCCCTGGGTACTGACTGGTCATTGGCTCCCTGGGTACTGACTGGTCATTGGCTCCCTGGGTACTGACTGGTCATTGGCTCCCTGGGTACTGACTAGTCATTGGCTCCCTGGGTACTGACTGGTCATTGGCTCCCTGGGTACTGACTGGTGCTCGGCTCCCTGGGTACTGACTGGTGCTCGGCTCCCTGGGTACTGACTGGTCATTGGCTCCCTGGGTACTGACTGGTCATTGGCTCCCTGGGTACTGACTGGTACTTGGCTCCCTGGGTACTGACTGGTCATTGGCTCCCTGGGTACTGACTGGTACTTGGCTCCCTGGGTACTGACTGGTCATTGGCTCCCTGGGTACTGACTGGTGCTTGGCTCCCTGGGTACTGACTGGTGCTTGGCTCCCTGGGTACTGACTGGTGCTTGGCTCCCTGGGTACTGAGTGGTCATTGGCTCCCTGGGTACTGACTGGTACATGGTACCATGGGTACTGACTGATGATTGGCTCCCTGGGTACTGACTGGTGCTTGGCTCCCTGGGTACTGAGTGGTCATTGGCTCCCTGGGTACTGACTGGTACATGGTACCATGGGTACTGACTGATGATTGGCTCCCTGGGTACTGACTGGTGCTTGGCTCCCTGGGTACTGACTGGTCATTGGCTCCCTGGGTACTGACTGGTGCTCGGCTCCCTGGGTACTGACTGGTCATTGGCTCCCTGGGTACTGACTGGTCATTGGCTCCCTGGGTACTGACTGGTCATTGGCTCCCTGGGTACTGACTGGTACTTGACTCCCTGGGTACTGACTGGTCATTGGCTCCCTGGGTACTGACTGGTACTTGGCTCCCTGGGTACTGACTGGTCATTGGCTCCCTGGGTACTGACTGGTCATTGGCTCCCTGGGTACTGACTGGTCATTGGCTCCCTGGGTACTGACTGGTACTTGGCTCCCTGGGTACTGACTGGTCATTGGCTCCCTGGGTACTGACTGGTACTTGGCTCCCTGGGTACTGAGTGGTCATTGGCTCCCTGGGTACTGACTGGTCATTGGCTCCCTGGGTAATGACTGGTGCTCGGCTCCCTGGGTACTGACTGGTCATTGGCTCCCTGGGTACTGACTGGTCGTTGGCTCCCTGGGTACTGACTGGTACATGGTACCATGGGTACTGACTGGTGCTTGGCTCCCTGGGTACTGACTGGTGCTTGGCTCCCTGGGTACTGACTGGTCATTGGCTCCCTGGGTACTGACTGGTGCTTGGCTCCCTGGGTACTGACTGGTCATTGGCTCCCTGGGTACTGACTGGTGCTTGGCTCCCTGGGTACTGACTGGTCATTGGCTCCCTGGGTACTGACTGGTGCTTGGCTCCCTGGGTACTGACTGGTGCTCGGCTCCCTGGGTACTGACTGGTCATTGGCTCCCTGGGTACTGACTGGTCATTGGCTCCCTGGGTACTGACTGGTCATTGGCTCCCTGGGTACTGACTGGTCATTGGCTCCCTGGGTACTGACTGGTGCTTGGCTCCCTGGGTACTGACTGGTCATTGGCTCCCTGGGTACTGACTGGTCATTGGCTCCCTGGGTACTGACTGGTACTTGGCTACCTGGGTACTGACTGGTACTTGGTACCTTGGGTACTGACTGGTACTTGGCTACCTGGGTACTGACTGGTGATTGGCCCTTGGGTACTGACTGATGATTGGCCCTTGGGCACAGATATGCTGATATGACCCTGTATATATGTTACTGTATCTGCAGATATTCCGGCCTCTCTCCGCAGTTCCATTACCAGCCGGGCGAATGCATGGGCACCCTGCCCCCTGATCCCTCTGTGCAGAGAAACCCCGCCTCCTCTCTGCCTCACCCTACTGACCCCCCCAGGGAAGGCCATCTAACCCTCAGCGGCCAAACTGTCCCACCCTGGCCAAACAGAGGAGCAGGAAATTCAGGTGGGATTTCTAACATTAATTACCCTTAATTACTAATTTAAGGGCTTACTTTGCCCTGGTCTAGTAACTAATGGCAACCAACCTGCCGAATGGCTCCTATGAGTCGATGGATCTGTGGCCCATGTTATGACATAACCCCACCAATGGCGAAGCCCCTTGTAGCATTTCCTTGGGCTCTAAGAGCTGGTATGTAGTAGGGCTGCCTGACCCATGGCTTCTGTTGAACTACTGCTCCCATCATCCCCTGCCAACCAATAGCTCTAATCTCTTTATGTGTGTACAGTTACTTTTGCCAAAGATAACAAAGGTCCGGCCGGCTCACAGGAAGAATTGATTGGCCAGCAGCTGGACAATAAAGAACTGACCCACCAGTCAATCCACCCTGGCACTAGGGATGGTATCGCCCAGGTAGGGCATTTCCTAAGCCAAGAGATTGCCAAGTACTGCTACTGCATTGGGAACTGACTTCTTCTCTCCTACAGGTGCCGGACTGGTACCAACAGAACCCCGGGCCGGTCCCCCTGCATCAAACCTTCTCCGCTACATACAGGAAGCGCCCACCTATAGAATCCCCCACATCTTTACAGCGTAAAGCCATAACAGGTCTGGGGGGGGTCATATTTATAAATATTCTATCCTGGCTTTCTTGTATTTGATAGTGTTTAGTTGGGCGCAGCACTCACCTATCTCCAGCGCACTTTCCTGCTGCGCTTCCTGCTTGTGGGCTGAGTCCCACCCCATGTCCTTGGATAACAATACCAATGCTGAATGCTGGCATTATTGCAGCAATGCCACATTCCGAATGTGTTGCCAGGTGTTTCTAAGACCCGGACACAAGGGGGCGCTGGTGAATTAAAATTTGGTCCCTTGGAGACATAAAGGTGGGGGGGATATTTTTGTATAATGGGCTGCTATTGGCCAGTTGGGGGCCCTGCTCTGTTTAGGGCCCGGTTTCATTACCTTGGGTAAATGTAGTTGGATTTAACCCTTGGTTATATGAAGAGTGCTAGGGAGTAGCCCAATCAGATCTTGGGAGCCATGGTGACCCGGTGGTGCTGCCATTGCTGTGCTTCCTTTCCAGGCTACACCGGGTACATCCCTCGCTCTGCCTGGAGCATCGGCGTCGGTTACAGGCCCAGAGTCCAGCAGTGCATGGATGAGTTCGACCATGGCCAGGTAAGGAAAGCCCGAGCTGATCTCCTACAGGTACTGCCGGACGGGGGCATCTCTGTACTTAGGGGTAGGAGCTGCCATACTGTTTCCCTCCCAGTATAGAGATTTAGGTTATTGCGCCAAACGGTACCAGTGCCGTGAGGCTACCGAGTCTGTTTGGCTGGCCCGTGGCTAGCAAGCTCAATAGCAACATGTCTGGAAGTGAAAGGGTTATTATGGGATAACCGTAACACACCTGTAGACGTCTGGCTTTAATCCTCCCTACAGTCATTATTCAGCTTCTAGCAGTGGGTGCCTTTCTGCCCCAGGGACTGATACCCGCCTCTGGCACAGTCATGCCATCCTACCTGCCCAATGACTCATTTCCTGGGCAGCCTCCTTATTTATCCTGGGTGCTGCTCCCAATCATACCCAGCGCGGCTCCCAAACTGCAAGCAACATTCTCTCAGTATTGTATTGGCTGATTAAAGGGGAACTACACCCAAAACACTGATTGCCCAACAGGAAAATGTCAGCAACTCCCCAATATCCATTCATTCCTCATTCTCACTGTCTGTCCCTTTCCTGCACTGCTGGTTCTGACTCCTGATACAACTCCCCAATACCCATTCATTCCTCATTCTCACTGTCTGTCCCTTTCCTGCACTGCTGGTTCTGACTCCTGATACAACTCCCCAATACCCATTCATTCCTCATTGTAGTTGTAAACATCATTGCCTGTTCTCTGGTTCTGACTCTTGAAACAATGTAGGTTTTATTACTAAACTTGCTTCTTCTATACAGTTTGGGGAGTAAGTAGCAGCAGTGCAGAGACTAGAAGCCTATTTGTGTTTACACCACTTTAAAACCAGTGACAATATGTAATGAATGTTTTGGAAAGGGGGTTTAACTTGCATTTTAGGTGTAGTTGCCCTTTAATGGGCAGCCCACTATGGGGGGAGAGAAAAGCAAAGAGGGGGTATCTATACAGAGGGCAGGGCAATCCCCATTCACCCATGTGATTGTCTCCGCTATCCCCTGACTCAGGTGCTGAGATGCGTTACAGGCAGAGAGGGAAGATGGAAGCCGTGTTACTGGCCCCAGGCTCACATTTATAGCCCCATGGGAGTCCTGCCTAACTACACCGGATTCATACCAGGTCTGTATAGTTGCAGTTCTACCCTGTAATCTGTAGGCAATGCGCTTATCACTAACCCCACCTCAGACAATGGGAAACTGCTCCCCCAAAGCTCCATGGTAGCTCTAGCACCGCACCTAGAACCAGGGGAAACTGCCAAGTTACAGTGAGTGAGTGGCTGTTCTAGGCCAATAGGAACCAGTAAAGGCAGAGAGGATGCTGGAGATTCAGACTTGGCCATGTTACACCGACACTGCAGAATATAGGAATATTTATGTTGCTAGGGGGCTGAGCACATGGTGATGCTTAAGGTTTAAAACCAGTGACCCCCTAACCCTAAAGCTACCCCTAAAGGGGTAGTTTGCCTTTCAGTTAACTGCTAGTATGTTACAGAATGGGTATTTCTCAGCAATCTTTCACTTGGTCTTCATTTTTGCAGTTCCTAAACCATTTGCCTTTTCCTTTCAAATGGGGGGTCACTGACCCCAGAAGCCAAAGATCTTTGTGAGGCTACAATATTTGTTATATTTTGCTACTTTTTTCTCCCCCTACAGAGACCCTCTCCTATTAATACTCCAATGTCTCACTCCCACTGCTGCTTGGTTGCTAGGATAATTTGAACCCTAGCAACCAGATAGCTGCTAAAGTTCCAAACTGATGAACTGCTGACCAAAAAGCAAAATGAAGACCAATTGCAAATTGTTTCAGAATATCACTCTACATCATACTATAAAGTTAACTAAAGGGGTTGTTCACCTTTAAATTAAGGTGGCACCAAGGGTTATTCCTCCTTAACCGTGTCTAGCAGGCACTTAGGTACCCAGTATTGCTCACTCACCACTCTTACCCCCCTAGGGTCCCGCGACTGCTTTGGGGAGACCCTGGGCAACACCAGCAGGCACCTGTACCACCACTGCCACGCAAGAGAGCCGAAACCAACCTGTACGAAAAATGCTTTTAATGAACGGAACGTTCTGTACAACTGGTAACAATGAAACCGGAGAGAGAAGGAAATGCAGGAAACAAATAAAGGAACGAACGTGAGCAGAAACAGTTGAATAATTTACAGTAGAGATCAGAAGCTTATGCATTTTCCTCCTCTTCCCCTTCCTCAAACTCGCCCTCCTCCTCGGCCGTGGCATCCTGGTACTGCTGGTACTCTGACACCAGGTCGTTCATGTTGCTCTCGGCCTCGGTGAACTCCATCTCGTCCATGCCCTCGCCCGTGTACCAGTGCAGGAAGGCCTTTCGGCGGAACATGGCGGTGAACTGCTCGGAGATGCGCTTGAACAGCTCCTGGATGGCCGTGCTGTTGCCGATGAAGGTGGCGGACATTTTGAGGCCTCGGGGCGGGATGTCGCAGACGGCGGTCTTCACGTTGTTGGGGATCCATTCGACGAAGTAGCTGCTGTTCTTGTTCTGCACGTTCAGCATCTGCTCGTCCACCTCCTTCATGGACATGCGGCCTCGGAAGACGGCAGCCACGGTCAGGTAGCGGCCGTGACGGGGGTCGCAGGCGGCCATCATGTTCTTGGCGTCGAACATCTGCTGGGTGAGCTCTGGCACGGTTAAGGCGCGGTATTGCTGGCTGCCTCTGCTGGTGAGGGGGGCAAAGCCGGGCATGAAGAAGTGCAGACGGGGGAAAGGCACCATGTTGACGGCCAGTTTGCGCAGGTCGGCGTTCAGCTGCCCAGGGAACCGCAGGCAGGTGGTTACCCCACTCATGGTGGCGGAGACCAAGTGGTTCAGGTCCCCGTAGGTGGGGGTGGTGAGTTTGAGGGTTCTGAAGCAGATGTCGTACAGGGCCTCGTTATCTATACAGTAGGTCTCGTCTGTGTTCTCTACCAGCTGATGCACTGACAGGGTGGCGTTGTACGGCTCTACTACTGTGTCAGATACTTTGGGGGAGGGCACCACGCTGAAAGTGTTCATGATTCTGTCGGGGTACTCTTCCCTGATTTTGCTGATGAGCAGGGTGCCCATGCCCGAGCCGGTGCCGCCCCCCAGGGAGTGGGTCAGCTGGAAGCCCTGGAGACAGTCGCAGCTTTCTGCTTCTTTCCTCACAACGTCCAACACTGAGTCCACCAGTTCTGCTCCCTCTGTGTAATGGCCCTTGGCCCAGTTGTTTCCAGCACCGCTTTGACCTACAAGAGATGGGAACATCCTTAGCAAAGATTTCACCCCCCCCAAGTCACCTTATATCTGCCCAGGGGAACTGGGGGTGCAGTACAATGCCCATCAAGCCAATAGAAACTGGTGTTTGTAGAATCACTTTCTACATAGAAAAACCATTGGAGAACTACTCCTGCAACTCCCAGAACCCTTTCCTAAAGAGTTAACTTTTAGTATGAGGGGAATATTCTGGGACAATTTGCAGTTGGTCTTCATTTCCCTTTGTTAAACAGATTTTAAGCTTAGAGTTTCAGCAGCTATCTGGTTGCTAGGGTCCAAATGACCTTAGCAACCAGGGAGTGGTTTGAAGGAGAGGCTGGTATATGAATAAGGGATGGACAGAATAGTTAGAAAAATAAAACTGGAGCCTCACAGCAATAGTTTTTGGCTGCTGGGGTCACTGACCCCCCATTTAAGTCAGAAGGCAAATACAGAAACTAGAGATAATGAAGACCAATTGAAAAGTTGCTTAGAACATTCCATTCTATAATATACTGTTAACTTAAAGGTCAACCAGCCCTTTAATGAGAGTTGCAGTTCAACTTTTATAGAGACACCTTAATACAAGGAAACTGTCACGGGGTAAGCTGGCATAGCCACGTAGGGTAGAATTAGCCCTTAATGGGTTTATTGCCCCATGCCTAGTATAAGGCTACCCCCCTCAGAACCAGCAGTTCCTACTTACCAAACACAAAGTTGTCAGGCCTAAAGATCTGCCCAAATGGCCCTGAGCGCACGGAGTCCATGGTTCCGGGTTCAAGATCGACCAACACAGCGCGGGGGACGTACTTGCCACCTGCAAAAGGCAATAGAATGTAAGGCATGCCAGGAATGCGGCTGGACCAGCACCCCCCCACCGAGCAGAACCGGCACTCCCACTCACCTGTCGCCTCATTGTAATAGACGTTTATTCTCTCCAGCTGCAGGTCGCTGTCCCCGTGGTAGGTACCGGTTGGGTCAATTCCATGTTCATCGCTGATCACTTCCCAGAACTGAAAGGAACAAAGGCAGCATTTACTAAAAAGGCAGTTGCCCCAGCCCTACAGTATAACCTGCATACAGGGGGGTAAGGGGCAGATGGGGCAAATACAGAGGCACTATATACTGTAGCGCCCATACGGAGAGCTAAACAGGAAGTGGAACAAACAGCCGCACTGCTCTGGCATTCAGGCACTTCCCGGGCAGATGAAGGAACAGCCCCCTTCCTGACAGTAATATATTCCAGGGTGGGGGGGGGGGGGGTTAGTCATCCCTACACCCCCATTAGTAATCATAATGGCATCTCCTACATGCCCAGGGCATGCTGCCAGCACTGCAATAGTTAAACATACATTTAACCCCCCCAGGCAGTGACTGAAGAGCCCTGGGGACATAACAGAAGCCTCACAGGGGGGGGGGGGCAAATGTTCTATAAAAAGATGGCTTCAGCATGTGGCGTAGCTATAGGCTCAGGGATGCTGGGATTTGTAGTCTGAGGGCAACTGTTGCCATGGAAATGCTTCAACACCCCAGGGGGGGGGCAGAAAATAAGCTGCTGCCATATTACTGGCTGTTGTGTCACCAGAGAAGCTCATTAACAGGGACAAGGACATTCCCGTCCGAGCCCCAGACATGGCCGCAGCCTGGCACAGGCCCAGATCATTCCGCACTCCGGCCCAGCCCATTATACCCACCAGCTGCCAGGCAAAGCTTGCCCATAGCCTGATCTTTGGGCACAAGGGACAAAACTGCCAGGCACCCTACTACAACCCCCCCCCCAAAAGAATAAAGGACTACAACTCCCATCATGCTCTAGCACATTAGTCATCAGTCCAACTGCCAAAGGGAGGTGCTGGGAGTTGTAGTTCCAAGAGGTTTAGGACCCAGAAGCTGCCACATTACAGTATTAAAGGGGAAGTGCACCCACTGCAACACTCATTGCTATTTAAGGCGGGAGCTGCCATGTAGCAGCGGAAAGTACCGCAGTGGGTGCAGCCCCATTGGTCGGGAGCAGCGTTCCCGCCACCCCAAGGGCCCCAACCGTCCCCAGCAGGTGCAGCCACGCCCCTCCCCCAGGTTTGAATTTGAAAGAACACGTGACCCGGCAGGTTCGCCCGACAGCCACGCCCACACCGGACTAGGGCACGGTAAAACCCCCCCCCCGTCACGATAAACTCCTAATTGAAGAATTAGCAACGCAGAATACAGGGCCGGAGCCGCCATATTAGGGGAAACCCCACCCCGTTCCTGAAGTCGGATCAATCCCCCCAAGGAACGTACCTTGGCTCCGATCTGGTTGCCGCACTGGCCGGCCTGCAGATGCACGATTTCCCTCATGGCGACTGTAGTTGGTTGCTCTGTACTAAACTCCGAACTGAACCGGTTACCTTGGAGCGCTGGCTACAACTGCCTCACACTGCTCCTTTTATAGGAAAGGTCTGGGAGGGCCAGCGCCGTAAATCGCCTTCCTATTGGCTGCGGTAAAGTAGGCGGCAACGTGTTGAAGGGATTCTCGCTTCGCGATTGGTCAAAGTTGATGTCCATCAACCCAAAGTGACAGGCATAGTCAATATTGATTGGCTGAGAAAGAGGCGCTGCTAACTGTCAAGAATCACCTTACTCATTCCGCAGGTTGCTTTCTATTGGTTACATTCAAATGATTGACGAGGGTTGTGATTGGTTGTCATAATCACGAGTGGGTGGCGCAACAGCCAGCGTCCTAGTAACCGCCGCAATGCGCCTTAGGCGCCAAGAGATACGGCGAGTTCTTATTCTTAAAACTAACTGCGCATCCTTCATTGCGGGAGCGCAGGCTTTACAGGGCCGCGCTGCGCTACTTGCGGTTGCCTTGGCTCTTTGTGGGAACCTATGTGGGTTCCCGCTCCTTGTTTGTGTTTATCCTGGATACAAAGTTCTGTTCTGACAAGTCCCTCAGTTTGTGCAGCAAAGCGAGAGAATGGGGGTTGAAACAGTGCCAAACACAAGCTGTGGCCATGGTTTCCTCACACAAAGTGCCGGGCTAGGCTGTGCCCTCAGGAATACTAGGGATTTAGGTGGGGTGGGCGCCATTTTCCTAGAAGGTCAAATATAATAACTCATTTATTTAAAAGTAATATTTTGTCACAGGCTCCAATTCCCCTATGGCAAAATAAGGCTTGGCTGCTGTCTATTATATAAGATATATGAGCATCATTTATATATACATAGTATGAAATGATAGGAAGTCTGAAAGAGCATGTAGAGATTGCTAGCTCTTGGGGTTATTGTCTGACCTGTGGCAGAGGTGAGGGGGGGGCAATGTTCCAAATGGGGGTAATTTTTATTACCTTCCTAATTAGACCCATTCATATTTTAGTCTCTGATTCAAACAACTGCCTGGTTACTAGGATAAATAACCAGATAACAAAACCAAAAAATCTAAAAAAAAATAAAGACCAACTGCAAATTGTCACAAAATGTCGATGTCTACATCATGCTAAAAGTTTATTTTTAGGTGAACAACCCCTTTACTTTTGCTTGGAAAATGAAAATTCATTCGGTCACGTTATTTTTACAGGTTTTGCCATATTTATTGGCAGAAATGGCGGCCTGCCTACCCGCGTCAAGTTCCTTCCATGGGCGCAATTCTACAGGCTGCAGCAGGTACGGTGGCCCCAGAGGCTTGTCGGGTGAGCAATTATTATACATTTTGTTGGACTGAGGATGAACACAGAACAGAATTCATTGTCACCGAGTATTTTACCAGCCAGGCCAACATGGTGATCACTTGAACATTCAGGGATACAGCTAAAAAATCCAGCTGGCAGGGCTGGACTGATTGTAGTTTAATTTAAATGCAATCGGTGCTGCCCTGCAACCAAGCCTGGATTTGTGGTGAAGCCATGAAGGCCCGGGCCTTGGCGGCACAAAGTTAGGGGCAGCATGGCGCCCAGCCACACCTAAAGTTTGCTCACATAGGGAGCCCTAGGAACAGGATGTGCAGAAAATGTCAGAGCGTCCTGTCCCCAATGCTCCGTATGTGCGCTAAATGGATGTGCGATCCTGACAGGGGGTGGAGAATTGGGGCGGCCTCTGGGCACCGTCATTACAAATCCAGTGCCGGTGTTTGTCTCAGGGTAAAAAAGAGGCTGGAGGGTCAAATTGGACTTTTCAATAAAGATCTGGTTCTTTGGCATTACAGCACCATGGCCAGAGAGACCCCAGCCAACCCCATGTCATGAGGGAGATAATGATCCAGTCCTGTTTCTTTTTTTTTTTTTTAGGCCCGAATTCCTTTTCATGCTAAATAATATTACAAAAGAAAGTTTAAAAGGCCAGGAGTGGATCATTATCTCCAGGGCTGGTCTTACAAACTGTGGGGCCCAGTTGGCACCATTTTAATGAGGCCCCCAAACACAAGGTGTTGCCAGCTGGTACAGGGTTCCAGAGCTGGATGGGCAAATAGTCCCTGCTTCTCACTCTGTGACTGATGGTGTAACCCTGCCTTTTCACTTGTTCCATTGGTCCCAAACATTTTATGGCACAATGTGGCCCCCAAGCACTGGGCCCTGACACACCAAACATACTATATACAGTGTGAGACAGTAATTATTGCCCCCCCAAGCACTGGGCCCTGACACCCCAAGCATACTATATACAGTGTGAGACAGTAATTATTGGCCCCCCAAGCACTGGGCCCTGACACACCAAGCATACTATATACAGTGTGAGACAGTAATTATTGCCCCCCCAAGCACTGGGCCCTGACACCCCAAGCATACTATATACAGTGTGAGACAGTAATTATTGCCCCCCAAGCACTGGGCCCTGACACACCAAGCATACTATATACAGTGTGAGACAGTAATTATTGCCCCCCCAAGCACTGGGCCCTGACACGCGAAGCATACTATATACAGTGTGAGACGGTAATTATTGCCCCCCAAGCACTGGGCCCTGACACACCAAACATACTATATACAGTGTGAGACAGTAATTATTGCCCCCCCAAGCACTGGGCCCTGACACACGAAGCATACTATATACAGTGTGAGACAGTAATTATTGCCCCCCCAAGCACTGGGCCCTGACACACGAAGCATACTATATACAGTGTGAGACAGTAATTATTGCCCCCCAAGCACTGGGCCCTGACACACCAAACATACTATATACAGTGTGAGACAGTAATTATTGGCCCCCAAGCACTGGGCCCTGACACACGAAGCATACTATATACAGTGTGAGACAGTAATTATTGGCCCCCAAGCACTGGGCCCTGACACACGAAGCATACTATATACAGTGTGAGACAGTAATTATTGCCCCCCCCAAGCACACTATACACAGTTAAAGTGCATACCTGGGGGTAGCAGTATGTATGCAGTGCCCACTTTGGGTTTAATGTCCCAGAACACATAGCAGCAGGCAATCATTGTTGGGGCGGGCTGGGCAGCTTTATGTATTTATTCCCCATTTTGTGGGGCGCAGTTGGCCAAAGGTCGGTCCTGTTTATCTCCCTCATGACAAGGGACTGGTTGATATCTCTGTGGCCAATACATGGGGTGCCTTTCACTTGGATTCTCCATGGTCAGGGCATCAGAGTCCTCTTCCTGCGGGTGGTTTGTGTGGAAAAATGGCTACAAACGATGACAGTTTCGCGAGGGAGCAGCAAGGTTAAAAAAAAAAAAGACACAAAATGGCCGCATTCTGTTTTAGCACAATGGTTGTCAGATTTGTTGCACTTTTGAAACCCGGGGGGAAGTACAAACTGGATACAAATTTTATCTTCGGTAACTCGGCATGGGATACTCAAACCTCAAGGCCGCCACCAATGAAGCATTTAAAAGGGTAGTTCCCCTTTAAATGAACTTTTTTATATGATGTAGACATTGATAGTCCGAGACAATTTGCTATTGGTCGTTATTTTTTATGTTTTTTCTGTTATTTGGCTTTTTGTTTTCGGCAGTTCTCCATTTGGTATTTTAGCAGCTACTTGGTTGCTAGGGTCTTATTTACTCTAGTAACCAGGCAGTGTTATAAAGGAGAGATGGGAATATGAATAGGAGAGGGGCTGAATAGAAAGATAAGGAATAAAAAGTAACAATAAAACTGGAGCCTCACCGAGCAATAGGGTTTGGCTGCCGGGGTCAGTTATCCTGTTGCTAGGGCTCAAATTACCTTAGCAACCAGGGAGTGGTTTGATTGAGAGGCTGGTATATAAATAGGGGAGGGGCTGAATAGAAAGATAAGGAATAAAAAGTAACAATAACAATAAAACTGGAGCCTCACAGAGCAATAGGGTTTGGCTGCCGGGGTCAGTGACCCCCATTCGAAAGCTGCAAAGAGGAAGAAGAGAAAGCTGAATAATTAAAAAGCTATAACAAATAAATAATGAAAACCAATTGCAAAGTTGCTAGGAATAGGCCACTGCTTCCTATAGTATGAATTCATTATTCAGGCCCCGCGTGAACTAACGAACCCTAATTACATATATTTGGGTAGTTTCTGTTGACCCAAACAATCAGACTCCACTAGATGTGTTGGGATGCTGAGCCCCAAGGCACTTGGCAACCGCACGTGTAGGAAGGAAGTGCAAATAGATACCAGCACCCTGGCTGATACACTCTAATTACCGCGTTACTAACGAGTTTGTTTGACTTAGCAACAAGCGAGTCTGCCCGTTATACACCATCAATACAGGGTAAAGCAAGGACAGACAGAGAGCACCATTTATTTGACATATAAAACAGAAATATATGAAATATTCAGTTTGTTAGGCACCCCCATTGAATATAATTACTACCCACGGACCCTGGGATGGTGCTCCTCTTTGCTGAAAAATACCCCAGCTTGGGGTACTTTTCCTCTGATCAGCACAGATTTCCCAGGGGTCCCCTGTGGCTTCCACAACCGTTTACACGGGTATGCAAGTAGCAAAAGTGATTTAATCCGTTCAATATGCATTAAATAAAGGCACATTCAACACCTATGTGTAAGGGTCCTAAGTGCTGCACTCTATAGGCCGGCTCGTTACATCACTAAAAAGGGGTTGGTCAGCTTTGAGTTAACTTTTAGTATGATGTAGAGAGTAATATTCTGAGACAGTTTGCAATTGGTCTTCATTGTTTATCATTCTTTTTTTTTTAATCCTTTCACATTTTGTTTAGCAGCTCTCCAATGTGGAATATCAGCCGTTATCTGGTTGCTAGGGTTCAAATTACCTTTAAGCAACCTGGGAGTGGTTTTAATAAGAGACAAGTTGGAAAGAATCAGAAGAAGAAGGAACATAATTTAAAAAAAGATAAAAACTACATCATGAAGACCAACTGAAAGGTTGCTTAGAATCGCTACTCTATTGCATACTAAGGGTTAACTTAAAGGGGTGCTTCACCTTTAAGTTTACTTTTATGTTTTAGAATGCCCTATTCCTGGCAACTTTTCAATTGATCTTCATTGTTTATATTTTCTAGTTTTTGAGTTCCTCTTCTACATCTTCTAAATGGGGGTCACTGACCCTGGCAATGAAAAAAAAAAAACTAGCTGTGAGCTTACAATATTGTTATTGTTACTTTTTATTCCTTAGTTTTCTATTTAGCCCCTCCCCTATTCATATTTCAGGCTTTCATTCAAACCTCTGCCTGGTTGCTAAGGTAATTTGAGCCCTAGCAACAGGATAACTGACCCCGGCAACCAAAACCTATTGCTCTGTGAGGCTCCAGTTTTATTGTTATTGTTACTTTTTATTCCTTATCTTTCTATTCAGCCCCTCCACTATTCATATTCCAGTCTTTCATTCAAACCACTGCCTGGTTGCTAAGGTAAACAAGACCCTAGCAACCGGGTCGCTGCTGCTGCTGCAAGACCCTAGCAAGCAGGTGAGTGCTGACATTTCAAACTGGAGAGCAGCTGAACAAAAAGCTCACTAACTTAAAAACCACAGACAATAAAAAACAAAGACCAATTGCAAATTGTCTCGGAATATCAATATCTGCATCATACTAAAATTAAGTCGAAACCAACCCCAGACGTTGATCGCCAGCTGTGCAGGCAAGTGGCCTCCTTGTGTTTGACAGTTTCTGAATACAGATGACCTATTAGAAAATAACACTCTATAAGGATTATATGTCTTAGAGAATAACACTGGGGGGCATTTGCCTCGTGGCCCCATCCTGCTCTATACGATATTTACAGAATCCATGACTGAGACATAAACTCTCTTATCCACCTCTGCACGGAATTAGCTCAGCACCAGAAATATTTGCCCCCTCCTTATCTGCAAAACAGAAACACAGCACGATGAGAGCAGGGGGCACTGAGCGACTGACTTACCCGTAGGATTTACTTTATTTAAGTGGAAGATTAAGAGGCTTTCAGAGGGCAGGAGTAAATATGGCAGCCGGCTGGCGTCAGTCCTGCACGTCATTTCAATGCCCTTTATCCCCCTGTTTATAAATCAGAACCCCCCCCCCCACACACACTGCTCTTCTTATTGTATTACCACTCATTTTGGGGGGGATTTAGTTGTGCAGGGCAGGCTGGGAAGGGAAGGTGGTACCCTAAGAATGAGTTGGGTGGGTGCAATACGTATAATATTCGCTTGTATAGTGGGAGCCGCCCACTCCCTGCTTCATGCATAGTCACATTCCACCATCAATGGGCCCCATTCACAGCCCTGAGTGCCTCTCTGGCCCACAAGGGGTTACTGAGGGTGTTTCTGATTTTACCGGTTCTTAGTAAAACAATGGCCTCCAGTATGGGCCTGACCAGAGAGGCAGGTACGGGGGGGCTCGGTGTGCCACGAACGCCGTTACTCAGGCAGCCATCCATGTTTTTTGAATCTGGCGCCTCATTATACTGGGTAAGGAGAGGGGGTGGTAAACTGCAACTCCCAGTCCTTATGTGTAGTTCAGCAAGAGCACAGGGGCTGTGAGTGGGCTCAGTTGCCTTAGCCATATAATCACATTATATAGTGAATAAAGTACCCCCTATTGTAAAATATAGGGATATTATAAGCCCCCGAGGAGTTCCTTATAATATATAGTGAATAAAGTGCCCCCTATTGTAAAATATAGGGATATTATAAGCCCCTGAGGAGTTCCTTATAATATATAGTGAATAAAGTGCCCCCTATTGTAACATATAGGGAAATTATAAGCCCCCGAGGGGTTCCTTATAATATATAGTGAATAAAGTGCCCCCTATTGTAACATATAGGGATATTATAAGCCCCCGAGGGGTTCCTTATAATATATAGTGAATAAAGTGCCCCCTATTGTAACATATAGGGATATTATAAGCCCCCGAGGGGTTCCTTATAATATATAGTGAATAAAGTGCCCCCTATTGTAACATATAGGGATATTATAAACCCCCAAGGGGTTCCTTATAATATATAGTGAATAAAGTGCCCCCTATTGTAACATATAGGGATATTATAAGCCCCCGAGGGGTTCCTTATAATATATAGTGAATAAAGTGCCCCCTATTGTAACATATAGGGATATTATAAGCCCCGAGGGGTTCCTTATAATATATAGTGAATAAAGTGCCCCCTATTGTAACATATAGGGATATTATAAGCCCCCGAGGGGTTCCTTATAATATATAGTGAATAAAGTGCCCCCTATTGTAACATATAGGGATATTATAAACCCCCGAGGGGTTCCTTATAATATATAGTGAATAAAGTGCCCCCTATTGTAACATATAGGGATATTATAAGCCCCCGAGGGGTTCCTTATAATATATAGTGAATAAAGTGCCCCCTATTGTAACATATAGGGATATTATAAGCCCCCGAGGGGTTCCTTATAATATATAGTGAATAAAGTGCCCCCTATTGTAACATATAGGGATATTATAAGCCCCCGAGGGGTTCCTTATAATATATAGTGAATAAAGTACCCCCTATTGTAACATATAGGGATATTATAAGCCCCCGAGGGGTTCCTTATAATATATAGTGAATAAAGTACCCCCTATTGTAATATATAAGGATGTTATAAGTCACTGAGGTGTTCCATGACCCTATACAGGTCATGGATCTCTGAGGCAACTTCTAATATCCGCATATTGTACAACAAGGGGGTACATTATTTTTTAATAATGTACAAGTTTCAGTGAGTCATGTGATAGAAATGACAACACTAAGCTCCGATTTTAACTGATGACATCACTAAGCAGCGTTTATAAGGATGTAATTTACAGTTTGGTCCCACAGGGAAATGACCCAACTGTATACTATATCCATATACAGTGTATATTCAGGCTGGCCTTCTGCTTTATCAGGGTCCAATATGGCTGCCGTACAGTCACATCACATCACTATCCATAAATGTCCTGTAAATAGATAGTTTACAGTGACATCACATTTATGGATCAGTTCTTCAACATCTGCCTGCCCAAAGCTAATTCATCATGGCCCAGAGCATTTCATTCCATGGACCAACTGGGCATACTGCTGCTTTCCATTCTGTGCCCTGAGACCCCTGTATCTCTACAAGCCGGTACCAGCAGGAAGTCAGCGATCATCTGTATAGTGTGTAACTATTTATATACAGGGTTTAGCCTCCATTTACTTAATTAGCTCCATTAGTATCTTAATCTATTGCACTGAATGGGTGCGGTCATACTGCTTACTCAGGTACTCGCTGTGTGGCATTAATAATCTAGCACCTATACCATGGAATGTTCTAGGCACACAATTAGCTGTACCCCCATAATGTACTGTCTAAGGGAAACACTATGGCACCCCCTACCCATATGTATAAATACAAATATACAGAGAAGGAATGTTCTGGGCACACAATTAGCTGTACCCCCATACTGTACTGTCTAAGGGAAACACTATGGCACCCCCTACCCATATGTATAAATACAAATATACAGAGAAGGAATGTTCTGGGCACACAATTAGCTGTACCCCCATAATGTACTGTCTAAGGGAAACACTATGGCACCCCCTACCCATATGTATAAATACAAATATACAGAGAAGGAATGTTCTGGGCACACAATAAGCTGTACCCCCATACTGTACTGTCTAAGGGAAACACTATGGCACCCCCTACCCATATGTATAAATACAAATATACAGAGAGGGAATGTTCTGGGCACACAATAAGCTGTACCCCCATACTGTACTGTCTAAGGGAAACACTATGGCACCCCCTACCCATATGTATAAATACAAATATACAGAGAAGGAATGTTCTGGGCCCCCCATGTATAAACATACTCCCCAGACAGGACAGTGACAGATTGGGGCACTAATGCAGGTTAATGCGCTGCTGGTATGACATTGCTGTGTGTATATTAAGGGACAGACTATCTCTAGACCTTGTGCTTGGGGATTACAGGAGTGAGCAGTATGGAAACCCCACAATTATTACCCACAATGCCCTGAGGAGCCAGGCTACTGAGCTGATACAGATACAGTTACACTGCCCCAGCTCCTATACTGTGTGCGCTCTATCACGTACCCCCCCCCGAGGGGCGAGGAAGGCTGGGGAGAGAGATATGTGTGTGTTTGTTTGCAAACAATGTATCCGATGCTCCCATTGGTACCGAGCCGCTGCTCATGGTATCCACAACACATACTACTGCTGAGTAATTGTGTAACTCTATAGTACCCCCCCCCCCCCAGCCTCTGATACATTTCACATGGCCAAATTATTTATAGGGCCACACAGGAAAGCAGTATTATAGCCAAAGCATAAAGTCTCTGGGAATAAGTATTAACCCCTTCCCTGGCTCATAGTGTCACTGAGGAGGCATATTAACCCCCTTCCCTAACTCATTGAGTCTCTAAAGGAAGGTATTACCCATTCCCTAACTCATTGGGTCTCTCAGGAAGGATATTAACCCTTTCCCTGGCTCATTGGGTCTCTAAACGAAGGTATTAACCCATTCCCTAACTCATTGGGTCTCTCAGGAAGGATATTAACCGCTTCCCTGGCTCATTGAGTCTCTAAAGGAAACGTATTAACCCCTTCCCTAACTAATTGAGTCTCTGGGAGAAGTATTAACATCTTCCCTGGCTCAATGAGTCTCTAAAGGAAGCGTATTAACCCCTTCCCTAACACATTGGGTCTCTCAGGAAGCGTAATAACCCCTTCCCTAACTCATTGGGTCACTCAGGAAGGGTATTAACCCCTTCCCTAACTCATTGGGTCACTCAGGAAGGGTATTAACCCCTTCCCTGGCTCATTGAGTCTCTGAGGAAGAGTATTAAAAGAGTGGTTCACCTTTAGGTTAAGGTTTAGTATGTTATAGAATGACCTATACTTAGCAACTTTTCAATTGGTCTTTATTTTTTATTTTGTACAGTTTTTGAATGATTTGCCAACTTTCAAATGGGGGTCACTGACCCTGGCAGCCAAAGCACTATTGCTCTGTGAGGCTGCAGTTTTATTGTTTTATTACTTATCTTTTTATTTAGGCCTCCCCTGATCATATTTCTGTCTCTCTTTCAAACCATTGCCTGGTTGCTAGGTTGAATTGGACCCTAGCAACCATATAGCTGCTGAACAAAAAGCTCACTGTGTCTCTGGTAAAGGGTATTAACCCTTTCGCTGGCTCAGTGAGTCACTGAGAAAGAGTATTAACCCCTTCTCTGGCTCACTGAGTCTCTGAGGAAGAGTATTAACCCCCTTCTCTGGCTCACTGAGTCTCTGAGGAAGAGTATTAACCCCCTTCTCTGGCTCATTGAGTCTCTGAGGAAGAGTATTAACCCCCTTCTCTGGCTCATTGAGTCTCTCAGGAAGAGTATTAACCCCCTTCTCTGGCTCATTGAGTCTCTCAGGAAGAGTATTAACCCCCTTCTCTGGCTCATTGAGTCTCTCAGGAAGAGTATTAACCCCCTTCTCTGGCTCATTGAGTCTCTGAGGAAGAGTATTAACCCCCTTCTCTGGCTCACTGAGTCTCTGAGGAAGAGTATTAACCCTTTCCCTGACTCATTGAGTCTCTGAGGAAGAGTATTAACCCCCTTCTCTGGCTCATTGAGTCTCTGAGGAAGAGTATTAACCCCCTCCCTGACCCACTGAGTCTCTGAGGAAGAGTATTAACCCCCTTCTCTGGCTCATTGAGTCTCTGAGGAAGAGTATTAACCCCCTCCCTGACCCACTGAGTCTCTGAGGAAGAGTATTAACCCCCTCCCTGACCCACTGAGTCTCTGAGTAAGAGTATTAACCCCCTTCTCTGGCTCATTGAGTCTCTGAGGAAGAGTATTAACCCCCTCCCTGACCCACTGAGTCTCTGAGGAAGAGTATTAACCCACTTCTCTGGCTCACTGAGTCTCTGAGGAAGAGTATTAACCCCCTCCCTGACCCACTGAGTCTCTGAGGAAGAGTATTAACCCACTTCTCTGGCTCACTGAGTCTCTGAGGAAGAGTATTAACCCCCTTCTCTGGCTCATTGAGTCTCTGAGGAAGAGTATTAACCCTTTCTCTGACTCATTGAGTCTCTGAGGAAGAGTATTAACCCCCTTCTCTGGCTCATTGAGTCTCTGAGGAAGAGTATTAACCCCCTCCCTGACCCAATAAGTCTCTGTGTGGCTCATGTATACACCCCTAGATATGAAAAGTTGGAACCTATACATTAGAACAGATGCACAGGTTAGCGCTTGGTATATACATCCTTTGCTGGTAGCAGGGTTCTGTCTCAACTACACAGGGGGCTCTTATTCCTTTCACAGCAACACACAAGCAAATCATGATCTGGCCCAAACCTCTGATAGGGACACAGCTAGAAAAGTGGTCCCTCTGATGCAGGGGCCCATCCCTATAACCCTAAGGTTGTGGCACTAGGAGAGGGAACTCATAGTAACTGTGTGTTTGTGTGCGTTAGGGACGTGTGTTTGCAAACACCAGGCAGCAGCAGGGGGAAGACTAACCCACACACAGGTAGGGAAGGAACAATGGCACCAGTGAGGTGCAATAAAGCATTCCTGGGGGGGGGGGTGTTGTTTATTGTTACACCTAGTAACGGGCCCTGCACTCCACATTCCTACCCACACCCTCATGATGTCAAGTTCCCTTTCTCTGCCCCTGAGTATCCTGGCAAGTGGCATCCTTGGCAGTATAATGGCATGCCAGGCCTGGAGATGTGGCAAGAAAATGGTTAATGGTGCCCATTCTGCCGCCAAGCAGCAGGCTATCCTCTGCCATTAAAGGTAACTGCCACCGATTGTGATTCTTTATCCATCACCCAGTAGGTATAGCGCCCCCCCAACATCTCATTCCCAACCCAAGGGGGTTAATATGAAGTTGCCCCTCCCAGTGCTTGCCCAGTAGATGGTGGAACATTGATGCTGGGAGTTGCTTCCATTCAGTCATTTGTGAGATTGGGCACTGATGCTGGGGGTCAGCCTTGAGGTTTGGGGGGGGATTGTTCCCACATTGTATCCCACAGGGGTTCAGTTGGGTTGGGATCAGGGTTCTTCCCATCTCAGCAAACCCATTCTGTATGGACCTGGCTCTGTTCTAGCGCAGAATTACCCAGAATATCATTGTACCCCATAGGCTTAAGGGTTCACTGGAACCCAAACCATCGACTCAGTCCCAGCCCATTATTCTGCCTTCACCAAACATTCCTGTTATACAGTCAGACAGGTAGGGTCCCCTGGCACTGCCCAACCCAGACTTTTCCATCTGACTGCCCAATGGGTAAATGCCAATTATCCCTCTTGTCTCCCCTGCCCAGTGGTGGTGCTTTACCCCATTCTAGCGACACTGTCATAAAGTAAAGCAGGACTGCTGCCGTTACCCTGCCAGGAAGTGTACCAGGAAATGAGCCCCACATAAAAACACACATAGGGGAGATACCATTTCCTCCCAAATACCCTCACACACCATTACCTGATTGCTACACTTTATTCTCTAGAAGGTTCCTGCCTTCCAGGGAACAGGGCACAATGTCACCGTCAAACCAAATTTATTCCACTTCCTCCTAAGTGATTTGTATGCCAAATAAGTGAATGAGTTATATGTGTTTATTATAGAATATGCAAAATCTACATTCACTTCCTACATGCATTTATTGCGAGTTGCGGTACAGCAGCCTCCTGAGATGCATGAACTAGCCACAGTAGGGCAATATGGAGACAGTAGGGCAAGATGGGGACAGTAGGGCAAGATGGGGCCAGTAGGGCAAGATGGAGACAGTAGGGCGAGATGGGGACAGTAGGGCGAGATGGAGACAGTAGGGCAAGATGGAAACAGTAGGGCAAGATGGAGACAGTAGGGCGAGATGGAGACAGTAGGACAAGATGGGGACAGTAGGGCAAGATGGAGACAGCAGGGCAAGATGGAGACAGTAGGACAAGATGGAGACAGTAGGACAAGATGGGGACAGTAGGACAAGATGGGGACAGTAGGGCAAGATGGAGACAGTAGGGCAAGATGGAGACAGTAGGACAAGATGGGGACAGTAGGACAAGATGGGGACAGTAGGGCAAGATGGGGACAGTAGGGCAAGATGGAGACAGTAGGACAAGATGGAGACAGTAGGACAAGATGGGGACAGTAGGACAAGATGGAGACAGTAGGGCAAGATGGAGACAGTAGGGCAAGATGGAGACAGTAGGGCAAGATGGAGACAGTAGGACAAGATGGGGACAGTAGGACAAGATGGGGACAGTAGGGCAAGATGGAGACAGTAGGACAAGATGGAGACAGTAGGACAAGATGGGGACAGTAGGACAAGATGGAGACAGTAGGGCAAGATGGAGACAGTAGGGCAAGATGGAGACAGTAGGACAAGATGGGGACAGTAGGACAAGATGGGGACAGTAGGGCAAGATGGAGACAGTAGGGCAAGATGGAAACAGTAGGGCAAGATGGAGACAGTAGGGCAAGATGGAGACAGTAGGGCAAGATGGAAACAGTAGGGCAAGATGGAGACAGTAGGGCAAGATGGAGACAGTAGGGCAAGTAGAGACTTACAGTTGAACAACAGCTAAAGGGCTGCCATTAGTAGATCCCTATCCATGTATAACAACTGTACACAATATTATTTTGTAATTTCAGCTACATTTTTGTCTCCCCTCTATTCTAGGGGCCCAGGGAAATGTGATTGCCCCGGTGGTGCTGGGGGACGTTACAAGGACACAAATGAATAAAGATGTCGGTGCCAAAGCAGACTATGCATCCACTTGTTGGTTTGTGCCCCTGTAATGCCCCCCTGGGCTATACATGAGAGAGGGGGCATGGGGGTATGTATACACGGCTGAAGGATTCCCTGCTCTGGGTTTGGTGCAGCCGGATCTGTCCCAGTACCGCAGTGCAACACTCCCTGCCTGTCTGCTACAGTGACCTCAGCTCGGGGTTCTGGCCCGGTGCCCACTACTCCCAGCTCAGCCTTCACAACTGCGGGAAGCTGGCAATCCAGGAACACTCAGTATGGCAACGGGCACTCATCCGCCCAGCTTGTCCCATTAACGCTCTCACTGCCCGAGTAGGCAAGCTGATGGGGTGAAGAGAGTTGGGGATGGACACAGGGCTCCCCTGAGCAGGAAGTAATAGAGATCCCAGGCAGTTAGGGCCCGGGCAGCCCAGAATGGCCAGTAACCAAAGAAGCCAGTAGGGGAAGGGAATCTGGGACGGACACAGGGCTCCCCTGAGCAGGAAGTAATAGAGATCCCAGGCAGTTAGGGCCCGGGGCAGCCCAGAAGGGCCAGTAACCAAAGAAGCCAGTAGGGGAAGGGAATCTGGGACGGACAGAGGGTTCCCTTGAGCAGGAAGTAATAGAGATCCCAGGCAGTTAGGGCCCGGGCAGCCCAGATGGGCCAGTAACCAAAGAAGCCAGTAGGGGAAGGGAATCTGGGATGGACAGAGGGTTCCCTTGAGCAGGAAGTAATAGAGATCCCAGGCAGTTAGGGCCCGGGCAGCCCAGATGGGCCAGTAAACAAAGAAGCCAGTAGGGGAAGGGAATCTGGGATGGACAGAGGGTTCCCTTGAGCAGGAAGTAATAGAGACCCCAGGCAGTTAGGGCCCGGGCAGCCCAGATGGGCCAGTAACCAAAGAAGCCAGTAGGGGAAGGGAATCTGGGACGGACAGGGGATTCTTCTGAGCAGGAAGTAATAGAGATCCCAGGTAGTTAGGGACCAGGCAACCCAGATGGGCCAGTAACCATAGAAACCAGTAGGGGAAGGGAATCTGGGATGGACACAGGGCTCCCCTGAGCAGGAAATAATAGAGACCCCAGGCAGTTAGGGGCCGAGCATCCCAGATGGGCCAGTAACCATAGGAACGAGTAGGGGAAGGGAATCTGGGATGGACACAGGGCTCCCCTGAGCAGGAAGTAATACAGATCCCAGGCAGTTAGGGACCAGGCAGCCTAGATGGGCCAGTAACCAAAGAAGCCAGTAGGGGAAGGGAATCTGGGATGGACAGAGGGTTCCCTTGAGCATGAAGTAATAGAGACCCCAGGTAGTTAGGGCCCGGGCAACCCAGATGAGCCAGTAACCAAAGAAGCCAGTAGGGGAAGGGAATCTGGGACGGACAGGGGATTCTTCTGAGCAGGAAGTAATAGAGATCCCAGGTAGTTAGGGCCCGGGCAGCCCAAATGGGCCAGTAACCAAAGAAGCCAGTAGGGGAAGGGAATCTGGGACGGACAGAGGGTTCCCTTGAGCAGGAAGTAATAGAGACCCCAGGCAGTTAGGGACCGGGCAACCCAGATGAGCCAGTAACCAAAGAAGCCAGTAGGGGAAGGGAATCTGGGACGGACAGGGGATTCTTCTGAGCAGGAAGTAATAGAGATCCCAGGTAGTTAGGGACCAGGCAACCCAGATGGGCCAGTAACCATAGAAACCAGTACGGGAAGGGAATCTGGGACAGACACAGGGCTCCCCTGAGCAGGAAGTTATAGAGACCCCAGGCAGTTAGGGACCAGGCAACCCAGATGGGCCAGTAACCATAGAAACCAGTAGGGGAAGGGAATCTGGGACAGACACAGGGCTCCCCTGAGCAGGAAGTTATAGAGACCCCAGGTAGTTAGGGACCAGGCAACCCAGATGGGCCAGTAACCAAAGAAGCCAGTAGGGGAAGGGAATCTGGGACAGACACAGGGCTCCCCTGAGCAGGAAGTTATAGAGACCCCAGGTAGTTAGGGACCAGGCAACCCAGATGGGCCAGTAACCAAAGAAGCCAGTAGGGGAAGGGAATCTGGGACGGACAGGGGATTCTTCTGAGCAGGAAGTAATAGAGATCCCAGGTAGTTAGGGACCAGGCAACCCAGATGGGCCAGTAACCATAGAAACCAGTAGGGGAAGGGAATCTGGGACAGACACAGGGCTCCCCTGAGCAGGAAGTTATAGAGACCCCAGGTAGTTAGGGACCAGGCAACCCAGATGGGCCAGTAACCAAAGAAGCCAGTAGGGGAAGGGAATCTGGGACAGACACAGGGCTCCCCTGAGCAGGAAGTTATAGAGACCCCAGGTAGTTGTGGGCCGGGCATCCCAGATGGGCCAGTAACCATAGAAACCAGTAGGGGAAGGGAATCTGGGATGGACACAGGGCTCCCCTGAGCAGGAAATAATAGAGACCCCAGGCAGTTAGGGACCGAGCATCCCAGATGGGCCAGTAACCATAGAAACGAGTAGGGAAAGGGAATCTGGGATGGACACAGGGCTCCCCTGAGCAGGAAGTAATACAGATCCCAGGCAGCCTAGATGGGCCAGTAACCATAGAAACCAGTTGGGGAAGAGAATCTGGGACAGACACAGCTCTCCTCTGAGCAGGAAGTAATAGAGATCCCAGGCAGTTAGGGCCCGGGCAGCCCAGATGGGCCAGTAACCATAGAAACCAGTTGGGGAAGAGAATCTTAGACGGACACAGGTCTCCCCTGAGCAGGAAGTAAGAGGGAAGATTAATAAGGGCGGACACAGCCGTGCATGAACCTGAGGAGCCAGGGAGAGACGTTCTGCTGACACATCTCTGGCTTTTTATAATTATTTTCAGCTCACAATTAGGCCACACCCCTTTCCCAGGCTCCTTACCCTGTAACCTGCCTATCAGGTGAGGGCAGAACAGCTGAAGGCTGATTGGCTGGAGGTGACATCATTACCTATGGCACAATTAGCCGAATACTGACCGGCCGGTACTGATTAGATTATACACTGGCTAAAGGTCATGGGCCAATGAGCTCACTCAAACCTTACCTGCTTGCAAATATGATAGAAAGGGATTTAAAGGGGAAATATGCCTATGAATTAATATTTCATTTTAATGATAGTGCGTGGGTGGGTGGAACAGTCCCCCAGCAGAGGTGGTAGAGGCCAGTGTGTATGCTGGCAGCGGTAGTGTTTGCCCGGCTGCTAGGCGATGTCTCTAAGGCCTGTGCGGGGGCGGGGGGGGGGGGGGGGGGGTTGCCACAGCAGGAGGCAATATGATCCTTGCGTGGGGGGGGTAATTATAGCATCTTTCCGCAGGGCTTTGTACTGTGTGATACGTGAGCCCCCATACATCACCATGCAGGATATATGGGCAGGCCCCTCCTACTGGCACAAAACTACCCCCTATTACAATGGGGAAGCTTTTAGTAATAGTGATATCAATGTGGGGGGGGGGGGGCAATTTAATCTGATTAGTAGCTTTGTTACTGCCCTGAATGGGAAATGAGGGGAACACCTGATATTGTAAATATTTCATGGGCCCCCACCCTGGAGATGTTATACTAGATGGGCCGAGCCGCCCCTCCCAGGGATAGCTTTCCCCATTCACTCTAACACCAAGGAACAATATAGCCCCCTCACTCACCACCACACGTGTTGCTGAACTACAACTCCCAGCAGTTTGCTTCGAAAAGGGCCCCAACTGGCAGGCAAATCATATTATCTCAGAACCATCAGCTTGTAACTGGAGTTAAACTGGAGCAGCCATTAATTATCCATTGTATCAATCAAGCCTCCCCTATCCTCTTACCTACCCATATCTGTCTGTCAGCTAATTACCCTTCCCTTGTCTGCCTTATGGCACCATATACACATCCAGGAGCTCCCATGTACCCAGTCAGCTACGGGAAGCACTATGGCACCTCCTACCCATATGTATAATACAAATATACAGAGAGGGAATGTTCTGGGCACACAATAAGCTGTACCCCCATACTGTACTGTCTAAGGGAAACACTATGGCACCCCCTACCCATATGTATAAATACAAATATACAGAGAGGGAATGTTCTGGGCACACAATAAGCTGTACCCCCATACTGTACTGTCTAAGGGAAACACTATGGCACCCCCTACCCATATGTATAAATACAAATATACAGAGAGGGAATGTTCTGGGCACACAATAAGCTGTACCCCCATACTGTACTGTCTAAGGGAAACACTATGGCACCCCCTACCCATATGTATAAATACAAATATACAGAGAGGGAATGTTCTGGGCACACAATAAGCTGTACCCCATACTGTACTGTCTAAGGGAAACACTATGGCACCCCCTACCCATATGTATAAATACAAATATACAGAGAGGGAATGCTCTGGGCACACAATAAGCTGTACCCCATACTGTACTGTCTAAGGGAAACACTATGGCACCCCCTACCCATATGTATAAATACAAATATACAGAGAGGGAATGCTCTGGGCACACAATAAGCTGTACCCCCATACTGTACTGTCTAAGGGAAACACTATGGCACCCCCTACCCATATGTATAAATACAAATATACAGACAGGGAATGCTCTGGGCACACAATAAGCTGTACCCCCATACTGTACTGTCTAAGGGAAACACTATGGCACCTCCTACCCATATGTATAAATACAAATATACAGAGAGGAATGTTCTGGGCACACAATAAGCTGTACCCCCATACTGTACTGTCTAAGGGAAAACACTATGGCACCCCCTACCCATATGTATAAATACAAATATACAGAGAGGGAATGTTCTGGGCACACAATAAGCTGTACCCCCATACTGTACTGTCTAAGGGAAACACTATGGCACCCCCTACCCATATGTATAAATACAAATATACAGAGAAGGAATGTTCTGGGCACACAATAAGCTGTACCCCCATACTGTACTGTCTAAGGGAAACACTATGGCACCCCCTACCCATATGTATAAATACAAATATACAGAGAGGGAATGTTCTGGGCACACAATAAGCTGTACCCCCATACTGTACTGTCTAAGGGAAACACTATGGCACCCCCTACCCATATGTATAAATACAAATATACAGAGAGGGAATGTTCTGGGCACACAATAAGCTGTACCCCCATACTGTACTGTCTAAGGGAAACACTATGGCACCCCCTACCCATATGTATAAATACAAATATACAGAGAGGGAATGTTCTGGGCACACAATAAGCTGTACCCCCATACTGTACTGTCTAAGGGAAACACTATGGCACCCCCTACCCATATGTATAAATACAAATATACAGAGAAGGAATGTTCTGGGCACACAATAAGCTGTACCCCCATACTGTACTGTCTAAGGGAAACACTATGGCACCCCCTACCCATATGTATAAATACAAATATACAGAGAAGGAATGCCTCATTGCCCAGTTTAGTAATTCTAGGCCAGGTACCAGACTCCCCCCCCAGAGACATGCCGGCCATACCATAAAGCATCAGACAAAGCCAATGAGGAGATCACTAGTGTGTGTATAATCCAGTTTTTCTGGTTCGGCCAGTGAATATTTCAGACACCCGGGCAGCACTCGTGTATCGAACGCCCCATTGTTTCAGCTTCAGGTACTCGGAGTATTTGAATAATGTGGAGCATTTTAACATCTTCACAATGGAGGGATTGGTATATTCCCATAGTGCATGTCCTGGGCAGTGAGGGCTGAACCCTTTGCTGCCTAAATGGACAGAGAGCTCACACTTACCTCACTTTCTGGGCACTGAGCATCCTTTCCTCCATTGGCCTGCCAGCTGCTGCATCTTCTCTTTCATTGGCAGCTGCGGCCATTAAATCTGTAATAAGCCTTTCCCATGAGATCATCTGGGCCCCCGACACCCCCCAAACTGCACCCACTGCCCAATTGTTTAGTCACTGACATGTACCCAGCATCCAACACAGGACTGTGTGCCCAGAACATTCCCTCTCTGTATATTTGTATTTATACATATGGGTAGGGGGTGCCATAGTGTTTCCCTTAGACAGTACAGTATGGGGGTACAGCTTATTGTATGCCCAGAACATTCCCTCTCTGTATATTTGTATTTATACATATGGGTAGGGGGTGCCATAGTGTTTCCCTTAGACAGTACAGTATGGGGGTTACAGCTTATTGTGTGCCAGAACATTCCCTCTCTGTATATTTGTATTTATACATATGGGTAGGAGGTGCCATAGTGTTTCCCTTAGACAGTACAGTATGGGGGTACAGCTTATTGTGTGCCCAGAACATTCCTTCTCTGTATATTTGTATTTATACATATGGGTAGGGGGTGCCATAGTGTTTCCCTTAGACAGTACAGTATGGGGGTACAGCTTATTGTGTGCCCAGAACATTCCTTCTCTGTATATTTGTATTTATACATATGGGTAGGGGGTGCCATAGTGGTTTCCTTAGACAGTACAGTATGGGGGTACAGCTTATTGTGTGCCCAGAACATTCCTTCTCTGTATATTTGTATTTATACATATGGGTAGGAGGTGCCATAGTGTTTCCCTTAGACAGTACAGTATGGGGGTACAGCTTATTGTGTGCCCAGAACATTCCTTCTCTGTGTATTTGTATTTATACATATGGGTAGGGGGTGCCATAAGTGTTTCCTTAGACAGTACAGTATGGGGGTACAGCTTATTGTGTGCCCAGAACATTCCTTCTCTGTATATTTGTATTTATACATATGGGTAGGAGGTGCCATAGTGTTTCCCTTAGACTGTACAGTATGGGGGTACAAGCTTATTGTGTGCCCAGAACATTCCTTCTCTGTATATTTGTATTTATACATCATGGGTAGGAGTGCCATAGTGTTTCCCTTAGACAGTAAAGTATGGGGGTACAGCTTATTGTGTGCCCAGAGCATTCCTTCTCTGTATATTGTATTTATACATATGGGTAGGAGGTGCCATAGTGTTTCCCTTAGACAGTACAGTATGGGGGTACAGGCTTATTGTGTGCCAGAACATTCCTTCTCTGTATATTTGTATTTATACATATGGGTAGGGGTGCCATAGTGTTTCCCTTAGACTGTACAGTATGGGGGTACAGCTTATTGTGTGCCCAGAACATTCCTTCTCTGTATAGTTGTATTTATACATATGGGTAGGGGGTGCCATAGTGTTTCCCTTAGACAGTAAAGTATGGGGGTACAGCTTATTGTGTGCCCAGAACATTCCTTCTCTGTATATTTGTATTTATACATATGGGTAGGGGGTGCCATAGTGTTTCCCTTAGACTGTACAGTATGGGGGTACAGCTTATTGTGTGCCCAGAACATTCCTTCTCTGTATAGTTGTATTTATACATATGGGTAGGGGGTGCCATAGTGTTTCCTTAGACAGTAAAGTATGGGGGTACAGCTTATTGTGTGCCCAGAGCATTCCTTCTCTGTATATTTGTATTTATACATATGGGTAGGAGGTGCCATAGTGTTTCCCTTAGACAGTACAGTATGGGGGTACAGCTTATTGTGTGCCCAGAACATTCCTTCTCTGTATATTTGTATTTATACATATGGGTAGGGGGTGCCATAGTGTTTCCCTTAGACAGTACAGTATGGGGGTACAGCTTATTGTGTGCCCAGAACATTCCTTCTCTGTATATTTGTATTTATACATATGGGTAGGGGGTGCCATAGTGTTTCCCTTAGACAGTACACGTATGGGGGTAACAGCTTATTGTGTGCCCAGAACATTCCCTCTCTGTATATTTGCTATTTATACATATGGGTAGGGGGTGCCATAGTGTTCCCTTAGACAGTACAGTATGGGGGTACAGCTTATTGTGTGCCCAGAACATTCCCTCTCTGTATATTTGTATTTATACATATAGGTAGGGGGTGCCATAAGTGTTTCCCTTAGACAGATACAGTATGGGGTACAGCTTATTGTTGTGCCCAGAACATTCCCTCTCTGTATATTTGTATTTATACATATGGGTAGGGGGTGCCATAGTGTTTCCCTTAGACAGTAAAGTATGGGGGTACAGCTTATTGTGTGCCCAGAACATTCCTTCTCTGTATATTTGTATTTATACATATGGGTAGGGGGTGCCATAGTGTTTCCCTTAGACAGTACAGTATGGGGGTACAGCTTATTGTGTGCCCAGAACATCCCAGTGAGAGGCAGAGAGAGGCTCAGACACAGTCCCTGTTATGTTTATTTGTTGCTGTATGATAATAGCACATACTGTAGTTAATGACAGTATCAGTGTTGGTATCAAACCCAAATGAGCCCCATTTAGCTCCCAGTTTTCAGTGGGGTTGGGGGAGGTGCATTTGGCTGTGGGGTGCGGACACCTTGCTCCAATGGTGCCTGGATGTCTTCACTTGCAGGTTCTGATGGATCAGTGGGGAGAGTCGCTGTGTCTTTAAGAGTGTGTGTCGGCTGCAGCGCTGTGGGACAGAACGGTACCGGCAATGAGGGTCCGCAGGCAGCTTAGTGACTGTGCTGCACTCTGTGTGGGGTTTAAAGGGGAACTACTCCCAACAACCAAAAGAAAATCTAATTCTAAGCAATTTGGAACTGACCAATACCCATTCATTCCTCATTCTCACTGGGTTTATAGTTATGTGTAACTGTCACTGTGTCTGTCCCTTTCCCTTCCCTGCACTGCTGGTTCTGACTCCTGATACAACTCCCCAATATCCATTCATCCCTCATTCTCACTGGGTTTATAGTTATGTGTAACTGTCACTGTGTCTGTCCCTTTCCCTTCCCTGCACTGCTGGTTCTGACTCCTGATACAACTCCCCAATATCCATTCATTCATCATTCTCACTGGGTTTATAGTTATGTGTAACTGTCACTGTGTCTGTCCCTTCCCTTCCCTGCACTGCTGGTTCTGACTCCTGATACAACTCCCAATATCCATTCAATCCCTCAATTCTCACTGGGTTTATAGTTATGTGTAACTGTCACTGTGTCTGTCCCTTTCCCTTCCCTGCACTGCTGGTTCCGACTCCTGATACAACTCCCCCAATACCCATTCATTCCTCATTCTCACTGGGTTTATAGTTATGTGTAACTGTCACTGTGTCTGTCCCTTTCCCTTCCCTGCACTGCTGGTTCTGACTCCTGATACAACTCCCCAATACCCATTCATTCCTCATTCTCACTGGGTTTATAGTTATGTGTAACTGTCACTGTGTCTGTCCCTTTCCCTTCTCTGCACTGCTGGTTCTGACTCCTGATACAACTCCCCAATATCCATTCATCCCTCATTCTCACTGGGTTTATAGTTATGTGTAACTGTCACTGTGTCTGTCCCTTTCCCTTCTCTGCACTGCTGGTTCTGACTCCTGATACAACTAGCCAATAAACCTGGAGGAAAAGTGACTTCGGTTACACTATTTCATGAGTCAGAATGGACAGGAATCTAATGACAGGATAAAAGAAACAAGAGTTCTGACCTTCCGGTGCCAGTGTGACATCTGAAACATCGGACTTAGAAGTGACATCCTCATTGGCCGCCTCTCTCTGGCTTGCTGATTGGCTGTCAGTTAATGAGTCCATCCCTGCAGACTAATGCACAGATCTGGATCAGTAAGTAATGGGCCACACTAGAACTAGCGGCAGGACTGACACGGAACAGTGTTATCATTGGCTCCCAGGGGCCCCATACTCACTGATTGGTGGGATTCTGCCCAGGACCCATGAGAGATGCTTCCCAGGGATATCAGTCTCCTGCTGTCAGACCCGCAGGCGTAGGGGGTGGAGCCTAAAGGCACATGAAGCATGTTGGGATATTTACCCTTTAGCTCTCTATACAGGGCTGCATATAGGGCAAGATCATAACAAAATTCTGCTTTGCAGCAATACCTTCAAGTGAGGCTGTCAGGTTTTGTTTGTAGAAATCGCCATCGTAGGGGTAAAGCCGCAGGTTCCCAATTACCCCCAGGGGCATCTGCTTGTAACTACAGGGGGTTTGCTCCTTGGGGGGCTGCTGATCTGTATAGGAAGATACAGTACACTGGCAGCCTCATCATCATATTCTCTATTCATATCTACTCACAACTGCCCCCTAGTGTTCAAGTGCAACCACCCGGCCCTATACCGTTCCACCAACTTCCTGCTTGTGGGCTTCAATCCGCCCCATTGTGTGCAGCCTGGGTAGGAAAGGGTTACTCACATTTATAGGGGGAACGACTTACCTGGGGGTTTCCTTCGGCCGCTGGGGCTGGCCGGGCCCGTGTATTTGTTCCACAGGTAATACTGGTTTCTTATGCTCTGCAGTTTTATTTCCATGTCGTTTAGAGCTTCCAGATGCTAAAGGGGAAGTACAACAGGTGTTTACTCGTTTATCTAGAATGAGAACTGGAATAATAAAACCATTAATGGGGCTACTTGCCCTTGGTACCAGGATGAGTGGGATACAAAGGTGGACTTACTGGGACCCGCCCCTCTCACAGTTAAACCAGGGCAGGTACAGATGGGACTACCCCCCCATTAAGGGGTCGTTCTCCTTTGAATTAACTTTCTATTATGATGTAGAGAATAATATTCTGAGACAACTTGCAATTGGTTCTCATTGTGTTTTTTCATTTATAAAGCTTTTTGTTCAGCAGCTATCTGGTTGCTAGTTTTGTTTACCTTAGCAACCAAGCAGCGGTTATGGATAGGAGGGGGCCTTTCTGTGCCTCCGGAGATGCCCCCAGTAGCCACACCAGGCCTTTCTGTGCCTCCGGAGATGCCCCCAGTAGCCACACCAGGCCTTTCTGTGCCGCCGGAGATGCCCCCAGTAGCCACCCCAGGCCTTTCTGTGCCTCCGGAGATGCCCCCACGTAGCCCACCCCAGGCCTTTCTCTGCCTCCGGATATGGCCCCCAGGTAGCCCATCCCAGGCCTTTCTGTGCCTCCGGATATGCCCCCAGTAAGCCACCCAGGCCTTTCTCCTGTCTGCTCAGATGCCCCCATTAGCCCACCCCAGGCCTTTCTGTGCCTCCGGATATGCCCCCAGTAGCCCACCCCAGGCCTTTCCTCTGGTCTGCTGATATGCCCCCATTAGCCACCCCAGGCCTTTCTGTGCCGCCGGTAGATGCCCCCAGTAGCCACCCCCAGGCCTTTCTGTGGCCTCCGAGATGCCCCCAGTAGCCACACCAGGCCTTTCTGTGCCGCCGGAGGATGCCCCCAGCTAGCCACCCCAGGCCTTCTGTGGCCTCCGGATGATGCCCGCCAGTACGCCACACCAAGGCCTTTGTGTGCCGCGGGAGAGCCCCAAGTAGCACCCAACTGGCTTTCTGTGCCTTCGAGATGCCAGTAAGCACCCAGGCTTCTCTGCTTCGGATATGCCCCGAGTAGCCATCCAGGCCTTTCTGTGCTTCCGGATATGCCATAGTAGCCCGCCCAGGCCTTTCTCTCTGTCTGGCTGAGATGCCCCGCATTATGCCACCTCCAGGCTTTCTGTGCTCCGGATATGCCCCCAGTAGCCACACCCAGGCCTTTCCTCCTGTCTGCTGAATGCCCCATTGCCACCCCAGGCCTTTCTGTGGCCTGCGAGAATGTTTCTTCATCCCAGTTAGCGCTCCAGGCCTTTCTCTTTTTGCTGAGATGCCCAGTAGCCAATCCAGGTCCTTTCTGTGTCTGCGGAGATGCTGCAGTAGCCACCCTCAGGCCTTTCTGTGCCTCTGGAGAATGCCCCCAGTAGTCCACCTCCAGGCCTTTTCTGTGTGCCTGCGGAGATGCCCCCAGTAGCCACCCCAGGCCTTTCTGTGCCTGCGGAGATGCCCCCAGTAGCCACCCAGGCTTTCTGTGCCTGCAGAGATGCCCGCAGTAGCCCCTGCCTAAGGCCTTTCTGTGCCTGCAGAAGATGCTCCCCGTAGCCACCCAGGCCTTTCTGGTGCCTGCGGTAGATTCTCCAGTAGCCACCACCAGGCTGTTCTTGCTCCGGAGATTGCCCCAGTAGCCCCAGTTTTTCTTGGTGCCCGGAGATGCCCCGTAGCCACCCCAGGCTTTCTGTGGCCTGCCGGAGATGCCACACAGTAGCCGCCAGTGCGCTTTCTGTGCGCTGCCGGAGGATGCTCCCAGTACCACCCAGGCTCTTTCTGTGCCTCCGGAGATGCCCCCAGTAGCCGCCCCACGCCTTTCTGTGCTGGTTATGGATAGGAGGGGGCCTGAATAGAAAGATAAGGGATAAAAAGTAACAATAATAATAAAACTGTCAGTGACCCCCCCCCCCCCCCATTACAAAGCTAGAAAGACAACTAATTAAAAAGCGATAACAAATAAATAATGAAGACCAATTGCAAAGTTGCTAGGAATAGGGAATTCTATAACAATACCTGCAGTTCTATGGGGCTGGATGCTTCCCCATACTCTCACCTGATTGTCCAGCTTGTACACAGGGCTGAGCCGTGCTGCCCCCTGCTGGTGCTTTTCCTTCACGCTATGCAGAACTACCCGTTGGTTCCCCAGTTCGGGAATAATCGGAGCGGGCAGCGTTACAGACCCAAAGTGCTGCCCGCTAACTCTCCCCTTGAGCTCTAACGCCCGCTCCTTGGCTGGGCTGCAAGGGTAACCAACAGGATTTAGGCACAGATCTATCAAACAGCGCCCCTTACCTGCTTGTGGCCGTATTACCTGCCCGACGCTCTGCCCTGTAGGGGCCCCCTGCCCGGGGGTTGGATGCAGCTCACTGACAGACTCTGGGGGCACCCGCCTGTAGGAACCTGAGTCTTTTTTCTTACTTTTGGCTTCAAAATAAAATAAGGAGAGTGATATGGGTCATGTCAGTACCTCATTGCCACTATGGCCTGTAATGCACTGCAGTTTGGCTTTAAAGGGTAACTAAACCTCAACAATGAATGAGGCTGCCCCAGGCCTTTCTGTGCCTCCGGAGATGCCCCCAGTAGCCACCCCAGGCCTTTCTGTGCCTCCGGAGATGCCCCCAGTAACCACCCCAGGCCTTTCTGTGCCTCCGGAGATGCCCCCCAGTAACCACCCCAGGCCTTTCTGTGCCTCCGGAGATGCCCCCAGTAACCACCCCAGGCCTTTCTGTGCCTCCGGAGATGCCCCCAGTAGCCACCCCAGGCCTTTCTGTGCCTCCGGAGATGCCCCCAGTAACCACCCCAGGCCTTTCTGTGCCTCCGGAGATGCCCCCAGTAGCCACCCCAGGCCTTTCTTTGTCTCCGGAGATGCACCTAGTAACCACCCCAGGCCTTTCTGTGCCTCCGGAGATGCCCCAGTAAGCCACCCCAGGCCTTTCTGTGTCTCCGGAGATGCCCCCAGTAGCCACCCCAGGCCTTTCTGTGTCTCCGGAGATGCCCCCAGTAGCCACCCCAGGCCTTTCTGTGCCTGGAGATGCCCCAGTAGCCCACCCAGGCCTTTCTTGTGCCTCCGGAGATGCCCCCAGGTAACCACCCCAGGCCTTTCTGTGCCTCCGGGAGATGCCCCATAGCCACCCCAGGCCTTTCTGTGCCTGGAGATGCCCCCAGTAGCCACCCCAGGCCTTTCTGTGCCTGGAGATGCCCCAGTAGCCACCCCAGGCCTTTCTGTGCCTGCCGGAGGTGCCCCCAGTAGCCACCCCAGGCCTTTCTTTGTCTCCGGAGATGCACCCCAGTTAACCACCCCAGGCCTTTCTGTGCCTCCGGAGATGCCCCCAGTAGCCACCCCAGGCCTTTCTGTGCCTCCGGAGATGCCCCCCAGTAGCCACCCCAGGCCTTTCTGTTGGTCTCCTGGAGATGCCCCAGTAGCCACCCCAGGCCTTTCTGTGCCTCCGGAGATGCCCCCAGTAACCACCCCAGGCCTTTCTGTTCTTCCGGAGATTGCCCAGTAACCCCCGGCCTTCTTGTGCCTCCGGAGATGCCCCCAGTAGCCACCCAGGCCTTCTGTGCCTGGAGATGCCCCCAGTAGCCACCCCAGGCCTTTCTGTGCCTGGAGATGCCCCCAGTAGCCACCCCAGGCCTTTCTGTGCCTCCGGAGGTGCCCCCAGTAGCCACCCCAGGCCTTTCTTTGTCTCCGGAGATGCACCCAGTAACCACCCCAGGCCTTTCTGTGCCTCCGGAGATGCCCCCAGTAGCCACCCAGGCCTTTCTGTGCCTCCGGAGATGCCCCCAGTAGCCAGCCCAGGCCTTTCTGTGTCTCCGGAGATGCCCCCAGTAACCACCCCAGGCCTTTCTGTGCCTCTGGAGATGCCCCCAGTAGCCACCCCCAGGCCTTTCTGTGCCTCCGGAGATGCCCCAGTTAGCCACCCCAGGCCTTTCTGTGCCTCCGGAGATGCCCCCAGTAGCCACCCAGGCCTTTCTGTGCCTCCGGAGATGCCCCAGTAGCCACCCAGGCCCTTCTGTGCCTCCGGAGATGCCCCCAGTAGCCACCCCAGGCCTTTCTGTACCTCCGGAGATGCCCCCAGTAGCCACCCAGGCCTTTCTGTCCTCCGGAGATGCCCCCAGTAAGCCACCCCAGGCCTTTCTGTGCCTCCGGAGATGCCCCCAGTAGCCACCCCAGGCCTTTCTGTGCCTCCGGAGATGCCCCCAGTAAGCCACCCAGGCTTTCTGTACCTCGGGGATGCCCCCAGTAGCCCACCCCAGGCCTTTCTGTACCTCCGGAGATGCCCCCAGTAGCCACCCAGGCCCTTTCTGTGCCTCCGGAGATGCCCCCAGTAGCCACCCCAGGCCTTTCTGTGCCTCCGGAGATGCCCCCAGTAGCCACCCCAGGCCTTTCTGTGCCTCCGGAGATGCCCCCAGTAGCCACCCCAGGCCTTTCTGTGCCTCCGGAGATGCCCCCAGTAGCCACCCCAGGCCTTTCTGTGCCTCCGGAGATGCCCCCAGTAGCCTGCTGATTCCCAGTAAATTCTCTGGGCTGCTGTCACTTACTCTCTCTACTGTCAGACTTACCACTTCTGAGTCCCCCGTATCCCCCCCGGCATCCTTACAAGGTAGGGTTCCCAACGTGAGAGCTGTAATTCCAACTCTGAGGGGCTTCAGTCTAGAAGGAAAGCAGCAATTGGATCAGAGCCGACTGGTTTGGACCCCAGTGCCCTTCATCCTTACTGTGCCCTTTACTTACGTCTCTTCCTTCTTCTGCTTTGGGCACGGAGTGGTTGGCATCCATACCAAGGATGTGGCTCTGTTCTCTGCAACGTCAGGCTGAAAAATAAATACTGTGCATTATGGGTAATGCCAATAAAGCAATATGGCAGCTCCCACCCCTATGTATAAATACCAATATACAGAGGGGCGAATACTCTGTATAAATATATATTATTGCAATAACTAATGCCGGGCAATGTGGTACTCACTCCGTGGATGGCACTGTGCCCGGGCACTCCGCGAGGCCGTATGGGTTCCTTGTGTGACGTGGCGTTTGGTGGCACCTTCTGGGCAACACTAGTGGCAAATACCAAGGAAAAGCGCTCACGTCAGTGCCGGATGGCGGCTTGCAAGGGCATATAAATTGGCACAGTGTTGTTGCCGTACCTGCTGGAAGTCTTGTTGTAGAGTTTATAGAGAGCAGAGTAAGACAGCCCTGCGAGTCTGACGGGAGAGACTGCGTGCCAGCGGGGAGCTTCCTGATTGGTCGGAGAGTGCGGGGGGGTGGGCATTGTGCTCACTGACAGCACAGGGAGTCCACCTGTTAGATCGACAGTCAAAGGCAGCGGGGTAACTATAGCGGGGGGGCAGACCCTGTGGTTGTGGGGGGCCCACCCAACTGTACCCGTACCTATAATTAATTATATATAATTATGTTACCCCTGTGTGAGTACATCAGTATAATTCCTGATACTCTGTCTGGCAGAACAACAGTCCTGTCTTGCTTTATGGCAGGGATTCTAGATATCAGAATCAGAGCAATAGTCTCATATGAGAGGATCAGTTCCCCTTTAACCTTTACAGCACTGCTGGCTGGACAGGCCTGTGACTGATTTAGCTAGGAGACTGGAAGAGATAAACACATAAATATGAAATCCAAACTCCTAATATGACCAATAGTAACACAGCATTTGTGTAGGAAATGGAATGATAAACTCTTAGTACCTTCCTCTGCACTGGGCGATCTCTGGCAATACCCCAGGGGGCGGTAATGGGGGATCCCCCTCTCCATCCTCTGGAAGGAACCCCAGCACTGCGGGTGCTGGCACACAGGGTCCTTACACATAGTCTCATCCAGCTCCATGGTCTGGGCAGCAGCCACCTGGGAACCAAGCATGGGGGGTGTGTGAGCTGTAAGTTGTATCAGGAGTCAGAACCAGCAGTGCAGGGAAGGGAAAGGGACAGACACAGTGACAGTTACACATAACTATAAACCCAGTGAGAATGAGGGATGAATGGGTATTGGGGAGTTGTATCAGGAGTCAGAACCAGCAGTGCAGGGAAGGGAAAGGGACAGACACAGTGACAGTTACACATAACTATAAACCCAGTGAGAATGAGGAATGAATGGATATTGGGGAGTTGTATCAGGAGTCAGAACCAGCAGTGCAGGGAAGGGAAAGGGACAGACACAGTGACAGTTACACATAACTATAAACCCAGTGAGAATGAGGGATGAATGGGTATTGGGGAGTTGTATCAGGAGTCAGAACCAGCAGTGCAGGGAAGGGAAAGGGACAGACACAGTGACAGTTTACACATAACTATAAAACCCAGTGAGAATGAGGAATGAATGGATATTGGGGAGTTGTATCAGGAGTCAGAACCAGCAGTGCAGGGAAGGGAAAGGGACAGACACAGTGACAGTTACACATAACTATAAACCCAGTGAGAATGAGGGATGAATGGATATTGGGGAGTTGTATCAGGAGTCAGAACCAGCAGTGCAGGGAAGGGAAAGGGACAGACACAGTGACAGTTACACATAACTATAAACCCAGTGAGAATGAGGGATGAATGGATATTGGGGAGTTGTATCAGGAGTCAGAACCAGCAGTGCAGGGAAGGGAAAGGGACAGACACAGTGACAGTTACACATAACTATAAACCCAGTGAGAATGAGGGATGAATGGATATTGGGGAGTTGTATCAGGAGTCAGAACCAGCAGTGCAGAGAAGGGAAAGAGACAGACACAGTGACAGTTACACATAACTATAAACCCAGTGAGAATGAGGGATGAATGGGTATTGGGGAGTTGTATCAGGAGTCAGAACCAGCAGTGCAGAGAAGGGAAAGAGACAGACACAGTGACAGTTACACATAACTATAAACCCAGTGAGAATGAGGAATGAATGGGTATTGGGGAGTTGTATCAGGAGTCAGAACCAGCAGTGCAGGGAAGGGAAAGGGACAGACACAGTGACAGTTACACATAACTATAAACCCAGTGAGAATGAGGGATGAATGGATATTGGGGAGTTGTATCAGGAGTCAGAACCAGCAGTGCAGGGAAGGGAAAGGGACAGACACAGTGACAGTTACACATAACTATAAAACCCAGTGAGAATGAGGGATGAATGGGTATTGGGGAGTTGTATCAGGAGTCAGAACCAGCAGTGCAGGGGAGGGAAAGGGACAGACACAGTGACAGTTACACATAACTATAAACCCAGTGAGAATGAGGAATGAATGGATATTGGGAGTTGTATCAGGAGTCAGAACCAGCAGTGCAGGGAAGGGAAAGGAACAGACACAGTGACAGTTACACATAACTATAAACCCAGTGAGAATGAGGAATGAATGGATATTGGGGAGTTGTATCAGGAGTCAGAACCAGCAGTGCAGGGAAGGGAAAGGACAGGCACAGTGACAGTTACACATAACTATAAACCCAGTGAGAATGAGGGAATGAATGGGTATTGGGGAGTTGTATCAGGAGTCAGAACCAGCAAGTGCAGGGAAGGGAAAGGGACAGACACAGTGACAGTTACACATAACTATAAACCCAGTGAGAATGAGGGATGAATGGGTATTGGGGAGTTGTATCAGGAGTCAGAACCAGCAGTGCAGGGAAGGGACAGACACAGTGACAGTTACACATAACTATAAACCCAGTGAGAATGAGGGATGAATGGGTATTGGGGAGTTGTATCAGGAGTCAGAACAGCAGTGCAGGGAAGGGAAAGGGACAGACACAGTGACAGTTACACATAACTATAAACCCAGTGAGAATGAGGAATGAATGGGTATTGGGGAGTTGTATCAAGAGTCAGAACCAGCAGTGCAGGGAAGGGAAAGGGACAGACACAGTGACAGTTACACATAACTATAAACCCAGTGAGAATGAGGGATGAATGGATATTGGGGAGTTGTATCAGGAGTCAGAACCAGCAGTGCAGGGAAGGGAAAAGGGACAGACACAGTGACAGTTACACATAACTATAAACCCAGTGAGAATGAGGAATGAATGGATATTGGGGAGTTGTATCAGGAGTCAGAACCAGCAGTGCAGAGAAGGGAAAGGGACAGACACAGTGACAGTTACACATAACTATAAACCCAGTGAGAAATGAGGGATGAATGGGTATTGGGGAGTTGTATCAGGAGTCAGAACCAGCAGTGCAGGGAAGGGAAAGGGACAGACACAGTGACAGTTACACATAACTAATAACCCAGTGAGAATGAGGAATGAATGGGTATTGGGGAGTTGTATCAGGAGTCAGAACCAGCAGTGCAGGGAAGGGAAAGGGACAGACACAGTGACAGTTACACATAACTATAACCCAGTGAGAATGAGGAATGAATGGTATTGGGGAGTTGTATCAGGAGTCCAGAACCAGCAGTGCAGGGAAGGGAAAGGGACAGACACAGTGACAGTTACACATAACTATAAACCCAGTGAGAATGAGGGATGAATGGGTATTGGGGAGTTGTATCAGGAGTCAGAACCAGCAGTGCAGGGAAGGGAAAGGGACAGACACAGTGACAGTTACACATAACTATAAACCCAGTGAAGAATGAGGGATGAATGGATATTGGGGGAGTTGTATCAGGAGTCAGAACCAGCAGTGCAGGGAAGGGAAAGGGACAGACACAGTGACAGTTACACATAACTATAAACCCAGTGAGAATGAGGAATGAATGGATATTGGGGAGTTGTATCAGGAGTCAGAACCAGCAGTGCAGGGAAGGGAAAGGGACAGACACAGTGACAGTTACACATAACTATAAACCCAGTGAGAATGAGGAATGAATGGGTATTGGGGAGTTGTATCAGGAGTCAGAACCAGCAGTGCAGGGAAAGGAACAGACACAGTGACAGTTACACATAACTATAAACCCAGTGAGAATGAGGAATGAATGGATATTGGGGAGTTGTATCAGGAGTCAGAACCAGCAGTGCAGGGAAGGGAATGAGGAATGAATGGATATTTGGGTGTAGGACACACATAAGGAGTCATGTGACACAAATGACATCACCAAGCACAGATTATAACAGATGACGTCAGTAATATTATATCATTACATTTCAGTAGGGATAATAATCACGTCTAAACCCTCCCCTGAAATCGGGCCCCCAGATCTTTTAACCCTTCATTGCTATAAAGGGATGTGGGAGTTGCAGTCCAATCACGGTTAGTAAGAGTAAAGGGGAAGCAAAGCCTTAGGAACATATTTTGTGTTATTTAACCATCAGGTGTCACATGACTGAGACCCTTACGGGAACAGACCCCCTGTCAGCATCAGACACTGCTCATTCACCCCAATATCTTCCTGCCCCGATTGCGCAAATACAAAAAAAAACTTACCCTCTCCCGGTTACCATAACAACAAAAGACGCTTCCGGGAACATTCCCAAGCAATATGGCTGCCGTGTATTCCAAGCCTCGTTCTCGCAATGAAAGTTCTGCTGAGTGGTTATGAGGCTTGGTACGCGCAAGGCATTCCCGTTACTAAAACCCTCCTCTGTTCAGGTGACACAGAGCAATGGCGGCCCCTTTATTTTGTAAGGTGGAACGCAAGGCGTTAGGAGCGACTGTTGGAACGCAAGCCGGGGGGGGGGTTTGCGTTCCAATAGGGGTTCCGAGGGGCGGGGCTTCTGAGCCACGTGGTGCTGGTAAAGGTTCGGCTGGAAGGCGGGAAGTGGAGAAGGAGGAAGAGCGCGTCTGGTTATTGTTCCTGTCAGTGAGGGGCCCTGAGGTACAGTATGGGGGGGGGGGTGTATCATGGGGCTGGTGGGCCTGTGCGGGGGTCGGTGGGTGCCCAGCTCATCACTCTAACTTTAGGGCTCAGTAACCTGCCCTGTGGTGTTGGACTACAGCTCCCAGCTACTCTCTTTCCCTGCTGTATATTACTCCTGTTCCTGCCCCTCTCCTACCCAGGTACCGCCCCTCCCCTCCCCAGGTGCCGCCCCTCCCCTCCCCAGGTACCGCCCCTCCCCTCCCCAGGTACCGCCCCTCTCCTCCCCAGGTACCGCCCCCCTCTCCTCCCCAGGTACCGCCCTCCCTCCCCACGTACGCCCCCCCTTTCCCCCCTCCCAGGTGCCGCCCCTCCCTCCCCAGGTACGCCCCCCTCTCCTCCCCATGGTAACCGCCCTTCTCCTCCCCACGGTGCCCCGCCCCTCCCCTCCCCAGGTTGCCGCCCCTCCCCTCCCCAGGTACCGCCCTCCCTCCCCCAGGTACGCCCCTCTCCTCCCCAGGTACGCCCCTCCCCTCCCCAGGTCCCCGGCCCCTCCCTCCCCCAGGTACCGCCCCTCCCTCCCCAGGTACCGCCCCCTCCCCCAGGTACCGCCCCTCCCTCCCAGGTAACCCCGCCCCTCCCCTCCCCAGGTGGCCGCCCCCTCCCCCCAGGTGCCGCCCCCCCCTCCCCAGGTGCCGCCCCTCCCCTCCCCAGGTACCGCCCCTCCCCTCCCCAGGTGGCCGCCCCTACCCCTCCCAGGTGCCGCCCCCTCCTCCCAGGTACCGCCCCTCCCCTTCCCCAGGTCCGCCCCCCCCCCGCCCCTCCCCTCCCCAGGTGCCGCCCTCCCTCCCAGGTACCGCTCCTCCTCCCCAGGTACCGCCCCTCTCCTCCCCAGGTAACCGCCCCTCTCCTCCCCAGGTACCGCCCCTCCCCTCCCCAGGTACCGCCCCTCCGCCTCCCCAGGTACCGGCCCTCCCTCCCCAGGTACCGCCCCTCCTCCCGCAGGTACCCGCCCCTCTCCTCCCCAGGTTACGCCCCTCTCCTCCCCAGGTAACCCCCTGCCCTCCCCAGGTACCGCCCTCCCCTCCCCAGGTACCGCCCGCTCCCTCCCAGGTCCGCCCCTCCCTCCCCAGGTGCCGCCCTCTCCTCCCCAGGTACGCGCCCTCTCCTCCCCAGGTGCCGCCCCTCCGCCTCCCCAGGTACCGCCCCTCTCCTCCCCAGGTACGCCCCCTCCCCAGGTGCCGCCCCTCTCCTCCCAGGTACCGCCCGCTCCTCCAGGTACGCCAGCGCCCCGCTCCTGCCCAGGTACTGCCCTACTCCACTTATACCCAGGTCCTGCCCCGCTCCTGCCCAGGTCCTGCCCCTCTCCTCCCCAGGCACTGCCCCGCTCCTGCCCAGGTCCTGCCCCTCTCCTCCCCAGGCACTGCCCCACTCCTCCCCAGGCACTGCCCCTCTCCTCCCCAGGCACTGCCCCTCTCCTCCCCAGGCACTGCCCCTCTCCTCCCCAGGTACCGCCCCTCTCCTCCCCAGGTACCGCCCCGCTCCTCCCCAGGCACCGCCCCTCTCCTCCCCAGGCACCGCCCCTCTCCTCCCCAGGCACCGCCCCTCTCCTCCCCAGGCACTGCCCCTCTCCTCCCAGGCACTGCCCCTCTCCTCCCCAGGTACTGCCCCGCTCCTCCCCAGGCACTGCCCCGCTCCTCCCCAGGCACTGCCCCACTCCTCCCCAGGCACTGCCCCACTCCTCCCCAGGCACTGCCCCTCTCCTCCCCAGGCACTGCCCCACTCCTCCCCAGGCACTGCCCCGCTCCTCCCCAGGTACTGCCCCTCTCCTGCCCAGGTACTGCCCCTCTCCTGCCCAGGTCCTGCCCTGCCCAGGTCCTGCCCCGCCCCTGCCCAGGTCCTGCCCTACCCCACTTATACCCAGGCACTGCCCCGCTCCTGCCCAGGTACTGCCCTACCCCACTTATACCCAGGTACTGCCCCGCTACTGCCCAGGCACTGCCCTACTCCACTTATACCCAGGCACTGCCCCGCCCCTGCCCAGGTCCTGCCCTACCCCACTTATACCCAGGCACTGCCCCGCTACTGCCCAGGCACTGCCCTACTCCACTTATACCCAGGTCCTGCCCTGCTCCTGCCCAGGTACTGCCCTACCCAGGCACTGCCCTACTCCACTTATACCCAGGTCCTGCCCCGCTCCTGCCCAGGCACTGTCCTGCTTATATCCACTTACTGCCCTGCCCATACCCAGGTACTGACCTGTCCCTTTCCTGCCTTCCAGTTGTAGCTGAGCAGAATGGCCGAGAGACCGGAAGATCTGAACTTGCCCAACGCTGTGGTCACGCGGATCATTAAGGAAGCTGTAAGTGAAGTGTTAGCTGTTGGGTTTCCGCTGTTGTTCAGATGGGTCTGCCATGTTCTACACCCTTACAATAGGACTCCACTAACAGAACTCCTGATCCAGTTGGCACTACTGGGTTCCCTCCCACAGCCCAAATACACACACAGGCAGCTCATTGGCCCCTGATAAAACTGCCCCTGTATGTGTGTAATAAGGACCTTAGATTGTAAGCTCCATGTGGCAGGGGCTGATGTTTAATCTCTGCATGGAGCTGCTATACATGTTGTGTGTATATATATATATATATAGCAGCTTGTAGTGTCATGTGATGCAACTCCCTAGGGCTGTAGGGTCTCATCACCAAACCAACTTCCTAAATGCTCCCAACTAATGCTGATTGTCTTCTCTTCCAGCTCCCAGAAGGGGTTAATATCTCCAAAGAAGCACGGAGCGCAATATCCCGGGCGGCCAGTGTCTTTGTATTGTATGCGACATCTTGGTAAGGGTCCCAGGGGTACTCTGTACTGTCATAGGGAAACACTATGGCACCCCCTACCCATATGTATAAATACAAATATACAGAGAGGGAATGTTCTGGGCACACAATAAGCTGTACCTCCATACTGTACTGTCTAAGGGAAACACTATGGCACCCCCTACCCATATGTATAAATACAAATATACAGAGAGGGAATGTTCTGGGCACACAATAAGCTGTACCCCCATACTGTACTGTCTAAGGGAAACACTATGGCACCCCCTACCCATATGTATAAATACAAATATACAGAGAAGGAATGTTCTGGGCACACAATAAGCTGTACCCCCATACTGTAACTGTCTAAGGGAAACACTATGGCACCCCCCTACCCATATGTATAAATACAAATATACAGAGAGGGAATGTTCTGGGCACACAATAAGCTGTACCCCCATACTGTACTGTCTAAGGGAAACACTATGGCACCCCCTACCCATATGTATAAATACAAATATACAGAGAGGGAATGTTCTGGGCACACAATAAGCTGTACCCCCATCTGTACTGTCTAAGGGAACACTATGGCACCCCCTACCCATATGTATAAATACAAATATACAGAGAGGGAATGTTCTGGGCACACAATAAGCTGTACCCCCATACTGTACTGTCTAAGGGAAACACTATGGCACCCCCTACCCATATGTATAAATACAAATATACAGAGAAGGAATGTTCTGGGCACACAATAAGCTGTACCCCCATACTGTACTGTCTAAGGGAACACTATGGCACCCCCTACCCATATGTATAAATACAAATATACAGAGAGGGAATGTTCTGGGCACACAATAAGCTGTACCCCCATACTGTACTGTCTAAGGGAAACACTATGGCACCCCCTACCCATATGTATAAATACAAATATACAGAGAGGGAAGTGATGCCCCGGTAGATGTTACTCTCAGGCTTATAACTTGCTGTATTTTTCCATATGTTAAAGCGCCAACAACTTTGCCATGAAGGGGAAGCGGAAGACTCTAAACGCGACTGATGTTTTGGCTGCAATGGAAGAGATGGAATTCCAGCGCTTTCTGACACCCCTGAAAGAATCCTTGGAAGGTACCAGTCTCCTCCTTCTACTCCACCCTGCTCTGTACTCTTGGCAGGGAAGGTGTTAAGTTAGCAAATGGACCTGGACTGGCAATCTGTGGGTACTGGGAATGCCAGGGGGGCTGTAAGGTGCCACAGACAGTCACTATTTATTGGGCTGGGGGGGGGGCTGTTTGTGCCTCTGGGTACTGGGAATGCCAGGGGGGCTGTAAGGTGCCACAGACAGTCACTATTTATTGGGCTGGGGGGGGGCTGTTTGTGCCTCTGGGTACTGGGAATGCCAGGGGGGCTGTAAGGTGCCACAGACAGTCACTATTTATTGGGCTGGGGGGGCTGTTTGTGCCTCTGGGTACTGGGAATGCCAGGGGGGCTGTAAGGTGCCACAGACAGTCACTATTTATTGGGCTGGGGGGGGGGCTGTTTGTGCCTCTGGGTACTGGGAATGCCGGGGGGGCTGTAAGGTGCCACAGACAGTCACTATTTATTGGGCTGGGGGGGGGCTGTTTGTGCCTCTGGGTACTGGGAATGCCAGGGGGGCTGTAAGGTGCCACAGACAGTCACTATTTATTGGGCTGGGGGGGGGCTGTTTGTGGCTCTGGGTACTGGGAATGCCAGGGGGGCTGTAAGGTGCCACAGACAGTCACTATTTATTGGGCTGGGGGGGGGCTGTTTGTGGCTCTATGTGAGAATCCCACCTTATGTGTGTTTGTGTAACTGCCCCCAGCCGTGCATGTAATTGTTATCCCTTTACCCCCACCCAGTTTACAGGCAGGATCAGAAAGGCAAAAAAGAGGCCACGGAGCAGAAGAAAAAAGACAAGGAGAAAAAGGCCGACTCTGAGGATCAGGACAAGAGTCGTGAAGAGGAGAATGAGGATGAAGATGAGAAGATGGAGGAAGATGAAGTTGTGGAAGAGGAGGAAGTGGAGAACTGAGCGCAGGAGAGCATGATGGGACTGTGTGGCCCCTCGGGGGGACCTTGTTTTGTCGCGACACTGACTTCCTGATCAGTCAGGCTTTATGGTTGTAATCATTTACTGCATCGCTGCGCCACTCTTACCCTCCAACCAAGAGCTGTGGGCACTTATTCTCCGGGTTGCACCCAATGCCATTCTGTAGGGGCATCCCCATGGCAACCACGTGGCACAGCGGCAGTGCCCAGCGGGCAGCTTTATACACGGCCTTTGTAGATAACTGGGGAGTGTCATATTAAATGTTTCTTTTGTTACACACGCGGCCTTTGTCTGTGGCGCCTCCTGTGTGCTGACCCAGGCACCTGTAGGTGGGCGCCTCCTGGGTGCTGACCCGGGCACCTGTAGGTGTGCGCCTCCTGGGTACTGACCCGGGCGCCTCCTGGGTACTGACCCGGGCGCCTCCTGGGTACTGACCCGGGCGCCTCTAGGTGTGCGCCTCTTGGGTACTGACCCGGGCGCCTCTTGGGTACTGATCCGGGCGCCTCCTAGGTGGGTACTGACCCGGGCACCTGTAGGTGGGCGCCTCCGGAATCCTCTCTCTATTATAGTATTTAGCTGTTTCTTATGGAAATCCCCCCCGGGGTCAAGGGCAGAACCCCTTAATGTGCCCCCATTGGAGGCAGTTGTTGCCTTTGCATGTCGCTCTCTGCAGCCTAATGCGCACTGACAGTCGGGCATGGGAGCCTGGCACACAGGGGACATGTTATGGTAACAAATCCCCCCCCGGGGTGCCACGCCCACAAATGGCTTCAGTTAAACAGACCGGACATAACCCGGCGGGATTGGGAAGAAGTTTCTGCTTGTGTCGGCGGATTTTTGGAATATTTCATGCTTCTGTGTCTGGCTTCTGTTTATCGCCTATTTCAGCCACTGTCTGGTTGCTAGGGTCCATTTTGCCATAGCAGCCTGGTAGTGGCGTGAATGTGAGAGGGTTGCTATAGGGGGACGATGCCTAGGTGCATGTCCTGAGTAACAGGAAAGAACCTGCAACGTGTGACCATCTCAGCCCAGCAGTCCCACCCTTACTCCAAGCCCCCCTCCAATTGTGGGGTGTACACCCCTTGGCCTTATGGGTAAGATCAAGTGCAGTATGTGAGTAAGGGGGTCCCGGACCCTCCCCATGGGGCAGGTTCCAAGTTACCTTAGCAACCAGGGAGTGGTTTGGATGAGGGACGGGTATATGAATAGGGGAGGGGCTGAATAGAAAGATAAGGCTTCTGCCCGAAGGCCTAAGGGGGGGGGGGGGGGGGGGGGGGGGACTGTGTGGCCGTTAGTTCAAAGACCCTTACCCCTTGGTACCTTTTGGCCTGGGGGTGGGGTTTCGAGAGATGTTATGGGAGCCCGCCCCTTTTTAGGGAGGAGTCATTGAATGCACCCTGCACTGCGCTCTTTTTGGGGGTTACGCAATTCCCGTAACTTCCGCCAAAACTGCCCGGAAACTACGTAACTTGTTATTGGGCCCCTAAACTTACGCACAAACATACGTAACTTCCATATCCAGCAATGACAGGGGCAGGTAGGTGAGAAGGGGTTAAACTTAGGGCAAACCCCACTGCCCCCCAATAAACTGACCGACTTATTAGCTCATTAATCAATGGAACTCTTTTTATGGACTGCTTATTATAGCATGGGCTGTTTATCCTGAGCACATAAGGGGCGTGGCTTGTGTTTATGGGGGGGGCATATAAATAACTTGTGAGGGGCCCAGTAGCTCTGGGGGGGCAGGTACCAGGGAAAAGGGTTTCGGAGCAGGAAGCGCAATATTCGCTGGAGCTGCGTTACTCTTATTCCGCCACTAGATGGCGCTCACACACCAAAGCCGTTCCCAGCATTGCGAAGACTGGCGCTTCTTGGGGGCGTGGTTTGGCCGCCGCTTCCGGGTCACATGGTGGAACCTTGTACATGTGAGACAGAGGGCAGCAGCGCAGAGGGATCAGAAGTTGTTGGGCACTGGGAGAGGTGAGTGGGGCACTGGGACCCGGCTGGGGGTATTGGTACTGGGGGGCTCTGAAGTGGGATTGGGGGAGAGCAGTGAACTTTTAACTGCACTTTGAGCCAGAAGGGATTCTGGGAGTTGTAGTTCATTACAATTAGAGGGTGCCAGAGATCCTTTTGAGGTTTTCTTCCTATATTTAACCCCCAGTGTGACCGTGTACCCCACTAACTACTCAGGGCTTTGGGCAGAAATCAAGTGGTTCTGCTCTCTGATTGGTGGGGGTCCCGGCCCCCCCAAACATGACTGTAGGTTTCAGGTAGGTAAAACAGAAATAATAATAAGAAAAGGGGCTGTTTCTGACTCCTGAATCAATGTAGGAGGCGTCAGTTCTCCTCCAGGTCTGTTAATCAGCTGGATCATCGGCTATATTGTTTCAGGAGTCGGAACCAGCAGTGCTCAGAACAGAAAGGGATGGGGAGGCACTGGTGTCGGTAGCAATTGAGTGTACGTTGGCGGGGGCACATCCAGACCCACGGGGGCACTTGTATCACCCCCCCCCCTATTAGATATAAAGGGAGGAAGCCATTTGCGTGGGACTCAGCATTCCTCTTATCACTGGGCAGGACCCCTCCCTGGGAGGGCGAGATAGGGACGCCGGGTCCCACACCCCCCTGTAACTGGTTCGCTCCAGCCGACTCCATTGGTGGGTGGGGGGGTTGTGTAATGGCCCCCAGTGCTGCTCTTATGCTGCAGTTTCCTTGTCACCGCTATCCCCCAACTGTAAGCTCTTGTGCCCAGTCTCTTGTCAAGATTTCAGACTTTAGATCTCCAGCCTGGCATTTAAACTTCCATAGGGTTGCTAGGATCCCACCGCACAACTTGCCGCCAGATTAGAGGGTAACTAACATCCCCCCCCCCCGGCCTTGCGATGCCAAGGCCACTGCCAGTGTTTATTGTCTGTGGCGGGCACTCTGGAATCTGATTGGTCTGTATCCAGCAGGGGAATTTAAAGGGCAAGTAACTGCACTGTAACTGTGATAAAGGGGAACTAATACTGTCATTAAATCTCCTCTGCTTGTTACAGCGTGAAAATATGCAAGTCAGCTCCATCCTACACAGCGGGTATTTCCACCCTGTTCTGCGGGCCTGGCAGTGCTCTGCTACCAGCCTCGATGCCAACAACCTCATGTACCCCATCTTCATCACGTAAGCACTGTGTGTGTGTTGTACCTTGTCCAATCCAATCCCCCCCAGTACTTACCCAGGTACAGAGCTCTGATTCTCTGTACTTCCTGCTCCTGGGCTGCTCTCTTTCCCATGGTCAGGCAGGAACCTCCCCCTGGGTAAGTGAATCCAATCTCCCCCCAGTACTTACCCAGGTACAGAGCTCTGATTCTCTGTACTTCCTGCTCCTGGGCTGCTCTCTTTCCCATGGTCAGGCAGGAACCCCCCCCTGGGTAAGTGAATCCAATCTCCCCCCAGTACTTACCCAGGTACAGAGCTCTGATTCTCTGTACTTCCTGCTCCTGGGCTGCTCTCTTTCCCATGGTCAGGCAGGAACCTCCCCCTGGGTAAGTGAATCCAATCTCCCCCCAGTACTTACCCAGGTACAGAGCTCTGATTCTCTGTACTTCCTGCTCCTGGGCTGCTCTCTTTCCCATGGTCAGGCAGGAACCCCCCCCCCTGGGTAAGTGAATCCAATCTCCCCCAGTACTTACCCAGATACAGAGCTCTGATTCTCTGTACTTCCTGCTCCTGGGCTGCTCTCTTTCCCATGGTCAGGCAGGAACCCCCCCCCCCCTGGGTAAGTGAATCCAATCTCCCCCCAGTACTTACCCAGGTACAGAGCTCTGATTCTCTGTACTTCCTGCTCCTGGGCTGCTCTCTTTCCCATGGTCAGACAGGAACCTCCCCCTGGGTAAGTGAATCCAATCTCCCCCCAGTACTTACCCAGGTACAGAGCTCTGATTCTCTGTACTTCCTGCTCCTGGGCTGCACTCTTTCCCATGGTCAGGCAGGAACCTCCCCTGGGTAAGTGAATCCAATCTCCCCCAGTACTTACCCAGGTACAGAGCTCTGATTCTCTGTACTTCCTGCTCCTGGGCTGCTCTCTTTCCCATGGTCAGGCAGGAACCCCCCCCCCCTGGGTAAGTGAATCCAATCTCCCCCCAGTACTTACCCAGGTACAGAGCTCTGATTCTCTGTACTTCCTGCTCCTGGGCTGCTCTCTTTCCCATGGTCAGACAGGAACCTCCCCCTGGGTAAGTGAATCCAATCTCCCCCCAGTACTTACCCAGGTACAGAGCTCTGATTCTCTGTACTTCCTGCTCCTGGGCTGCTCTCTTTCCCATGGTCAGACAGGAACCTCCCCCTGGGTAAGTGAATCCTATCCCCCCAGTACTTACCCAGGTACAGAGCTCTGATTCTCTGTACTTCCTGCCCCTGGGCTGCTCTCTTTCCCATGGTCAGGCAGGAACCTCCCCCTGGGTAAGTGAATCCAATCTCCCCCCAGTACTTACCCAGGTACAGAGCTCTGATTCTCTGTACTTCCTGCTCCTGGGCTGCTCTCTTTCCCATGGTCAGACAGGAACCTCCCCCTGGGTAAGTGAATCCAATCTCCCCCCAGTACTTACCCAGGTACAGAGCTCTGATTCTCTGTACTTCCTGCTCCTGGGCTGCACTCTTTCCCATGGTCAGGCAGGAACCTCCCCCTGGGTAAGTGAATCCAATCTCCCCCAGTACTTACCCAGGTACAGAGCTCTGATTCTCTGTACTTCCTGCTCCTGGGCTGCTCTCTTTCCCATGGTCAGGCAGGAACCCCCCCCCCTGGGTAAGTGAATCCAATCTCCCCCCCAGTACTTACCCAGGTACAGAGCTCTGATTCTCTGTACTTCCTGCTCCTGGGCTGCTCTCTTTCCCATGGTCAGACAGGAACCTCCCCCTGGGTAAGTGAATCCAATCTCCCCCCAGTACTTACCCAGGTACAGAGCTCTGATTCTCTGTACTTCCTGCTCCTGGGCTGCTCTCTTTCCCATGGTCAGACAGGAACCTTCCCCCTGGGTAAGTGAATCCTATCCCCCCCAGTACTTACCCAGGTACAGAGCTCTGATTCTCTGTACTTCCTGCCCCTGGGCTGCTCTCTTTCCCATGGTCAGGCAGGAACCTCCCCCTGGGTAAGTGAATCCAATCTCCCCCAGTACTTACCCAGGTTACAGAGCTCTGATTCTCTGTACTTCCTGCTCCTGGGCTGCTCTCTTTCCCATGGTCAGGCAGGAACCCCCCCCCCTGGGTAAGTGAATCCAATCTCCCCCAGTACTTACCCAGGTACAGAGCTCTGATTCTCTGTACTTCCTGCTCCTGGGCTGCTCTCTTTCCCATGGTCAGGTAAGAACCCCCCCCTGGGTAAGTGAATCCAATCTCCCCCCAGTACTTACCCAGGTACAGAGCTCTGATTCTCTGTACTTCCTGCTCCTGGGCTGCTCTCTTTCCCATTGTCATGTAAGGGGAGGGGCTTAGGAATATATATAATATTTTTTGTTGTCCTTTTTTGGTTTCAGGGATAACCCGGATGCCATAGAGGAGATTCCCAGCCTGCCCGGCCAAGCCAGGTAGGTTATTATGGTCTGGCCAATGGGTCACTATACACACAGACATCCCTTTGGCCCCTGTGTTCTCCCAAACCTTGCACAGTGTAGCAAATGGCATTCTGTATCCGTAATACCTGACTGCTGATTGGCTGCTCCTGTCGGTGATATCCAATTGCTGATTAGCTGCTCCTGGTGCACCTTTGTAGGACTATTAAGCCTTCCCAGAGTACAGCAGGTCCCCCCACTAGTTATCTGCTGAGTGAGAGGTTAATGACCTTTGGTTCATGTTAGATTGCAAGCTCTTGGGTTCAGCTATACAGGAATCCTGCTGCTGGGTCTCTACTTACCCCAGTTGCCCCTGTGTGGGCAGAAGAACAGACCAGAGTCATAGGACACGCCCAGCTTGGGTGCCACCCATCTCACCTGTCCGGTAGAACCGGTTCTGATGAGTGGGTTCCCTGTTCTTCCCACACTGAGTGGGTGATGATTGCAAGCTCTTGTGCCCATAAAGATCAGGGCGGGTGTACGGGGGCAACGGTGCCAGTCAGCTGACGGTTCTGAAACCGATCTCCCCCTAAGAAATGGTCCGTTCCTCCTGCAGGTACGGGGTGAACCAACTGGAGGGGTTGCTGCGCCCCCTAGTGGACAATGGGCTGAAGTGCGTGCTGATCTTCGGGGTCCCAAGCAAAGTCATTAAGGTGAGTCCGATATCGACCAATCAGCAGGCAGATGCCTGTGTGTTACTTTATGGCTGCTGCTGTGACCATAGTTACACCATGTTGCGATTTCTCCCACAGGACGAGCGGGGCTCCGGCGGCAAGACACGCCCGACACGCCGGCCATATTGGCCATACAGAGGATTCGGGAGAAGTTCCCCCAGCTGCTCATTGCCTGTGACGTGTGCCTTTGTCCCTATACCTCCCACGGCCACTGCGGTGAGGCTCCTCCCCCTATACAGACCTGCTACTACATTTCCCACAATCCTCAGAGAGCCAACAGCAGTTATCTGAATCTTCTCTCCTTTCCCTATTTGCCCCCCCAGGAATCCTACGGGAAGATGGCAGCCTACAGAACGAGAGCAGTTGCCAGAGACTGGCAGAGGTGGCCCTTGCTTATGCCCGTGCAGGTAAGGGTATGGGGCCCCTATTCCTGATTGGGCGATGTATCGTCATTCCCAGTCTCATTCGGCTGAGGGCAAAGTAATGGGGGTAATTAACGACTACACGTGGCCTATCGAGTGCAGCACATTGAGCTCTGTATTCCGTATGCCAGGCTGTCACATCGTGGCGCCGTCGGACATGATGGACGGGCGAATCGGTGCCATCAAGCAGGCGCTGGTCTCCAACGACCTGGGAAACAAGGTGAGTATCTGATTGGTCGCAGCAGGGAGTTCTGATTGGTTGAGTGTAATAGCAGTTATAAGTATATATGTGCCGGGGGGAAGCAGTTCCCTGTTGCGCATCTGTAATGTGTAATGCAAAAAAGAAGTGGGTGCAGCAGGAAATGCCTTCCCCCATAGGGTAATTTGTCTCCATCTTGCCTCAGGTGTCCGTCATGAGTTACAGCGCCAAGTTTGCCTCCTGTTTCTATGGGCCCTTCAGGTGAGTTTCCCCTTTAGTACCCCCACCCCCCCCGCTCCACTCTGTATTTACCCCCCTCGCAATAAACAGGGGCAGTTGCAGGGGATCTAACATTACAGAAGTGCTGGATGGAGGTTTGGCCACTAGAGGGAGCTCAGGCTTTGTCCATATGAATGCAGTGGGAGACCCCCCCCAGGAAAGGGGTAATACCCTAGCTATGGCAATGTAGCACTATTTAGTAGATCCTTCCCTACCCGCCTCTTGTCAGGGGGCGGAGCCTTATAATGTTTGTTCTGTTAAAGGGACGCCGCGCAGTCCAAACCGGCCTTTGGTGATCGGAAATGTTACCAGCTCCCCCCCGGCGCCAGAGGCTTGGCCATCCGGGCAGTGGTAAGTGGTCATTGACCTGGGGGAGGTCTCTTTTGCCCCCTCTCACCCCCCTGTCTCTCTCGCCCCCTTGTCTCTCACCCCACTGTCTCTCTCTCTCCCCACTGTCTCTCTCTCACCCACCCATCTCTCACACCCCTGTCTCTCTCTCTCTCTCTTCCCACTGTCTCTCTCTCACCCCCCCGTCTCTCTCTCACCTCACTGTTTCTCTTTCACACCCCCTGTCTCTCTTTATCCCCCCTATCTCTCTCTCATCCCCCTATCTCTCTCTCATCCGCCCTATCTCTCTCTCACCCCCACTGTCTCCTCTCTCACCCCACTGTCTCTCTCTCACCCCCACTTCTTCCTCGCTCTCACCCCCACCTCTGTCTCTCTCTCTCTCTCACCCCACTGTCTCTCTCTCTCTCTCAACCCCCCACTGCCTCTCTCCTCTCTCTCACCCCCACTGTCTTCTCTCTCTCTCTCTCTCACCCACTGTCTCTCCTCTCTCTCTTCTCACCCCCACTGTCTCTCTCTCTCTCTCTCCTCTCTCTGTCTCTCTCTCTCTCTCTCTCACCCCCACTGTCTCCTCTCTCTCTCTCTCTATGTCCTCTCTCTCTCTCTCTCTCTCTTTTCACCCACTGGTCCTCTCTCTCTCTCTCTCTGTTCTCTCTCTCACCCCACTGTCTCTCTCTCACTCCGTTCTCTACCTCTCTCTCTCTCTCTCTCTCTCACCCCACTGTCTCTCTCTCTCTCTCACCCCCACTGTCTCTCTCTCTCTCTCACCCCCACTGTCTCTCTCTCTTCTCTCACCCACTGTCTCTCTCTCTCTCTCTCTCACCCCACTGCTCCTCTCTCTCTCTCTCACCCCCACTGTCTCTCTCTCTCTCTCTCACCCCACTGTCTCTCTTCCTCACCCCCACTGTCTCTCTCTCTCTCTCACCCCCCACTGTCTCTCTCTCTCTCTCTCACCCCCACTGTCTCTCTCTCTCTCTCTCTCTCTCACCCCCACTGTCTCTCTCTCTCTCTCTCTCACCCCCACTGTCTCTCTCTCTCTCACCCACTGTCTCCTCTCTCTCCTCACCCACTGTCTCTCTCTCTCTCACCCCCACTGTCTCTCTCTCTCTCTCACCCCCACTTGTCTCTCTCTCTCTCACCCCCCACTGTCTCTCTCTCTCTCTCTCTCTCACCCCCACTGTCCTCTCTCTCTCACCCCCACTGTCCTCTCTCTCTCTCTCTCTCTCTCACCCCCACTGTCTCTCTCTCTCTCTCACCCCCCACTGTCTCTCTCTCTCTCTCTCTCTCTCTCTCTCTCACCCCCACTTTCTCTCTCTCTCTCTCTCTCTCTCTCACCCCCCACTGTCTCTCTCTCTCTCTCTCTCACCCACCACTCTCTTCTCTCTCTCTCTCTCTCTCTCTCACCCCCACTGTCTCTCTCTCTCACCCACCACTCCCTCTCTCTCTCCTCTCTCTCTCACCCCACTGTCTCTCTCTCTTCTCTCTCTCCACCCCACTGTCTCTCTCTCTCCTCTCTCTCTCACCCCCACTGTCTCTCTCTCTCACCCCCACTGTCTCTCTCTCTCTCCTCTCTCTCTCTCACCCACTGTCTTCTCTCTCTCTCTCACCCCCACTGTCTCTCTCTCTCTCTCTCTCTCTCTCTTCTCTCTCTCTCTCTCACCCCCACTGTCTCTCTCTCTCTCTCTCTCTCACCCCCACTGTCTCTCTCTCTCTCTCTCTCTCACCCCACGTCTCACCCCCACTGTCTCTCTCTCTCTCTCTCTCTCTCTCACCCCACTGTCTCTCTCTCTCTCTCACCCACTGTCTCTCTCTCTCTCTCTCTCTCTCACCCCCACTTTCTCTCTCTCTCTCTCTCTCTTCTCACCCCACTCCACTGTCTTCTCTCTCTCTCTCTCTCTCACCCCACTCGTCTCTCTCTCTCTCTCTCTCTCACCCCCACTGTCTCTCTCTCTCTCTCTCACCCCCCCGTCTCTCTCCCCTGGGCAGGACCGGGATGTGCGGGAAGGGGCAGATATGCTGATGGTGAAGCCCGGGATGCCCTACCTGGACCTGGTCAGAGAAGTGAAGGAGAAGGTGAGGGGCGAGGCTCACAGGGGGCTCTGTAGGGGGCGCTGCTCCTGGCTTCCTGCTGTCAGAAACAAGGAAATTCCCATACAGATACAATTCCCTGTATAACAGGAGCTCTGATTGGATAGTCGTGCCCATATTAACCAGCGCTCTCCTTGCCTCCCAGCACCCTGCTCTCCCATTGGCTGTGTACCACGTGTCGGGGGAGTACGCCATGCTGTGGCACGGGGCGCAGGCCAACGCTTTTGACCTCAAGGTGGCCGTGCTGGAAGCAATGACGGGATTCCGGAGAGCCGGTGAGTGGCCTTTTCATAGGGCTTAGTTACCCTTTATTTGTGCCTTGTGTCTCGTGTTCCCTCTCTGCCTCCCCATTGGTTCATAAATCTGTCATTCATGTCTGTGCCCTCCCCTTGCAGGAGCCGATATCATCATCACGTACTACACCCCCCAACTCCTCCAGTGGATAAAGGAACGATAAAGCTGCTCCCCAAATACCCCCCCCCCCCCCCCCCCCCCCCCCCCCCCCCCCCCCGATGATGTTTGGGGCAATTCCTCACTGCATGGATTTCCTACAGTGACCCCCGCACTGCCATAGGCCAACCATTTGCTTTAATCCCACGCCCACCATAAACATGGCCGCTCCCTGTAGAAGGGTCTGAGTGGGCAGGAGTGACCCACAATGCAACTGACCCTTTATTATTCACCTCCCTCTGCCCCACTGCTGCCCCCTGCAGGCCTCTGGTAGAACTGGGGCCAGTAATGGGGCTTATTCTGTGTTTCCATCACATTGTTGGACCCATTATAAAGCCGCCTGTACAGCAGCCCAATGAGAATCCGCCTTCTGGTCACATGATCGGTTCCCGCTCTCCTTGTGCCCAAATTTCAAGACCAAATAAACCCAATTTTTCGTTACGTCTCTGTCTCTGTTACATTGTATCTGGGCAGCCAATGAGCTGACGGCAATGCTGTGGGGTCTGTACCCAGTAGGGCCCCACTAAGATTTGGGGGTGCAGGCTGGTTGCTATAGTAACAATGGATCCCTCCTGCTCTTACTAAACAGCAGCTGCTTTGATGAAGGGAACTTGGCTGGGGCCCCACTAGGATAAGGGCCCCCCATCAGTTTTTTAGCTGCAATGACTTCACATTCACATGGGTGGGGGGGGGGCTTTGGTGCCTCAGCCTTTCCCTTCCCCAGCACCCCAGGGGAGAAAGGTTCCCCCTCACAGTTGAATCCCATCCTGCTGCAGCCTGCGCTGGTTTCCATACAGCCTGTACCTATAGTAACAGAAGGAACCCACAATATCTGTTTAACGCACAGGGAACCCTACAGATATTTAATATGTCAGTGGGGCTAAAGGGAAGGGTTTGTGTGAGAGGAATAACCCGGCCGGCAGGGGGCGCTGCTGGAAGTGCTGGCCCAGTCACATGACTCACTATATAATGGATATTATCATTATTATTGGGCTCCAGTTCGGGGGGCGGAGCCATTGGTAAAGGTTTCAGTACCGGTTACACGCCCGGCCCTGGGGGCGGAACCTTCATGCTCAGTGCGTGTTTCCGTCCTGGGGGAGGGGAGGAAGGAACGGACCGGAGTAGCGTCCTTGTGTTTCCCTTCCGGTGAGTGAGAAATGGGGGTGTGAGCGGGCTGAGCGTGTTATTAAACCTCCCCCCCCCGGGGTGGGGGGCAGGCAGGAAGGGTACAGCCATTATATACACTGGGGTGGTACCTGCCCCTCTATTCTGCCCCAGAGCTGCCCATATATATAGTAACAGCCCCCTGGGGGGCAGGAGAGACAGGCTGGAAGGGTACAGCCATTATATACACTGGGGTGGTACCTGCCCCTCTATTCTGCCCCAGAGCTGCCCATATTATATAGTAACAGCCCCCTGGGGGGCAGGAGAGACAGGCTGGGAAGGGTATAGCCATTATATACACTGGGGTGGTACCTGGCCCCTCTATTTCTGCCCCAGAGCTGCCCATATATATAGTAAACAGCCCCCTGGGGGGGCAGGAGAGACAGGCTGGAAGGGTATAGCCATTATATACACTGGGGTGGTACCTGCCCCTCTATTCTGCCCCAGAGCTGCCCATATATATAGTAACAGCCCCCTGGGGGGCAGGAGAGACAGGCTGGAAGGGTACAGCCATTATATACACTGGGGTGGTACCTGCCCCTCTATTCTGCCCCAGAGCTGCCCATATATATAGTAACAGCCCCCTGGGGGGCAGGAGAGACAGGCTGGAAGGGTATAGCCATTACATATATTATACACCTGCCCCTCTATTCTGCCCCAGAGCTGCCCATATATATAGTAACAGCCCCCTGGGGGGCAGGAGAGACAGGCTGGAAGGGTATAGCCATTATATACACTGGGGTGGTACCTGCCCCTCTATTCTGCCCCAGAGCTGCCCATATATATAGTAACAGCCCCCTGGGGGGCAGGAGAGACAGGCTGGAAGGGTATAGCCATTACATATATTATACACCTGCCCCTCTATTCTGCCCCAGAGCTGCCCATATATATAGTAACAGCCCCCTGGGGGCAGGAGAGACAGGCTGGAAGGGTAACAGCCATTATATACACTGGGGTGGTACCTGCCCCTCTATTCTGCCCCAAAGCTGCCCATATATATAGTAACAGCCCCCTGGGGGGCAGGAGAGACAGGCTGGAAGGGTATAGCCATTATATACACTGGGGTGGTACCTGCCCCTCTATTCTGCCCCAGAGCTGCCCATATATATAGTAACAGCCCCCTGGGGGGCAGGAGAGACAGGCTGGAAGGGTATAGCCATTACATATATTATACACCTGCCCCTCTATTCTGCCCCAAAGCTGCCCATATATATATATATAGTAACAGCCCCCTGGGGGGCAGGAGAGACAGGCTGGAAGGGTATAGCCATTATATACACTGGGGTGGTACCTGCCCCTCTATTCTGCCCCAGAGGCTGCCCATATATATAGTAACAGCCCCCTGGGGGGCAGGAGAGACAGGCTGGAAGGGTATAGCCATTATATACACTGGGGTGGTACCTGCCCCTCTATTCTGCCCCAGAGCTGCCCATATATATAGTAACAGCCCCCTGGGGGGCAGGAGAGACAGGCTGGAAGGGTACAGCCATTATATACACTGGGGTGGTACCTGCCCCTCTATTCTGCCCCAGAGCTGCCCATATATATAGTAACAGCCCCCTGGGGGGCAGGAGAGACAGGCTGGAAGGGTACAGCCATTATATACACTGGGGTGGTACCTGCCCCTCTATTCTGCCCCAGAGCTGCCCATAACCCCCCCCCCCCCATGGCTGCCTCTGCTGGGAGACACCCCCCCCCCCCGTAACCATGACAATGTCTCTGTCCCTGTGCCCATAGGAACTGTTTCTAGCAGTTATTCTGGTTGTACAGCTGCACCTCTTCGGGCTCTCAGGGCATTCTGGGAGTTGTAGTGCAGCTCGGCTACTTCTGTGTGCCTGACCCTGATGCCCCCCTGGCTGTGACTCTGATTCGCCAACGAGCTGCTTTGTGTTCAGAATCTCCAATGGGAACTACATCTCCCAGAATCCTCACACAGCCTGCTTGGAGCTGGGGGGCACTAGGTGAGAGTGGCTCCTCCCAAGCATGTTAGGGGCCCCCCAACCCTGGGCGGAGTCTGGGCGCCCCCATTGGTACTGATGGTGGGATCAGAAGGCAAAGCAGGGAACCCCCCCCCCCCCCATGTGTTTGGGGACCCTCTATTCACTCTCACTCTGATTGGCCCGTCAGTTGATGAACACCATGTGAGGGGGTAACACGCAGCATTGCTGCCTTTCTATTGGTGTCTTTATTTGGCTTGATGGCACCTGCCCGACCAATAGGCACCCCCCGCCCAGCTGTGCAGCTACTTCCCAGCATGCCTTGCGGTCTCATACACTGCTCGCCACTAATTGGTGCAACAAGTCACATGTTGCTCTTATTAGAGAATGACCCCCCCCCTCCCTTCCCAATACCTGGGGCTGCACCTCATATCCCTGCTTAGCCTGCAACTGACTGTAAGCTCTTGGGTTCCAGTTCTCTGTGTGTAGGAGCTGCCATATTGTTTTCCTTGGAAGGTACATTATATGTATGGGAGGCAGCTGGCATTTAGTTTCTGCCTTGGCATCTCCTGCAGTCTCAGCGCCAAGGGAAAGTGCCACTTAGCCCCTCAGTGTTGCCAAGGATTTAACCCTTCCCTGGACTGGCACCTGTAGGCCGGCAGAGAGACGCAGATTAAATGGGTTGGTTTATTGGGAACTGACAGTTTGGGGCGGCACCGAGTCTTCTTTATTCTTGTAGAAAGTGGTCACTGTCTGTTGCCCAAAGGGGCTTTCCTACCGGCGTGATTTTTGTGGGGTTTCCAGTAGTTTCAAAAACCCCCTTATTGCCCCAACAGTCACATAAATACCAGCACGGTGGGGAGGGGACAATGTGCAAACTGTGGGGGCTATTGTATAAATCACAGGGGGATTCTGGGAATTCTGCTTCTTACCAACTTCCTGTATTATTGTATAGCTTTGTATTGGCACAGAACCTTCTCTGTATATATACAGTGTGCCCAGAGCATTCCTTCTCTGTATATTTGTATTTATACATATGGGTAGGGGGTGCCATAGTGTTTCCCTTAGACAGTACAGTATGGGGGTACAGCTTATTGTGTGCCCAGAACATTCCTTCTCTGTATATTTGTATTTATACATATGGGTAGGAGGTGCCATAGTGTTTCCCCTTAGACAGTACAGTATGGGGGTACAGCTTATTGTGTGCCCAGAACATTCCCTCTCGTATATTTGTATTTATACATATGGGTAGGGGGTGCCATAGTGTTTCCCTTAGACAGTACAGGTTATGGGGGTAACAGCTTATTGTGTGCCCAGAACATTCCTTCTCTGTATATTTGTATTTATACATATGGGTAGGGGTGCCATAGTGTTTCCCTTAGACAGTAACAGTATGGGGGTACAGCTTATTGTGTGCCCAGAACATTCCTTCTCTGTATATTTGTATTATACATATGGGTAGGGGGTGCCATAGTGTTTCCCTTAGACAGTACAGTATGGGGGTACAGCTTATTGTGTGCCCAGAACATTCCCTCTCTGTATATTTGTATTTATACATATGGGTAGGGGTGCCATAGTGTTTCCCTTAGAAGTACAGTATGGGGGTACAGCTTAGTGTGTGGCCCAGAACAATTCCCTCTCTGGTATATTTGTATTTATACATATGGGTAGGGGGTGCCATAGTGTTTCCCTTAGACAGTACAGTATGGGGGTACAGCTTATTGTGTGCCCAGAACATTCCCTCTCTGTATATTTGTATTTATACATATGGGTAGGAGGTGCCATAGTGTTTCCCTTAGACAGTACAGTATGGGGGTACAGCTTATTGTGTGCCCAGAACATTCCCTCTCTGTATATTTGTATTTATACATATGGGTAGGAGGGTGATGTTACTAATGGGGATACTTTCCTATAATGTCCAACCCCCTCTCTCTCTCTGGTTACACAGCAGCCAATGAAAGATGAGCCTGCGGCTGATCACATGGGATATAAAAGATACCCTGCTGCGAGTCCGGGTGCCGGTGGGGCAGCAGTATTTTGCCGAAGCCAAGAGGCAAGGTCTCTGTATGGACCCCGGTTCCTTGGAGACATCGTTCCGTAACGCCTACCGGACTCAGAGCCGGCTCTTCCCCAACTACGGGTTGGCGCAGGGCATGGACTCCCGGCAGTGGTGGTTGGATGTGGTGTTGCAGACATTCCGACTCTCCGGCGCTGAGGATGATGAGACCATCCGGTCCGTGGCCCAACAGCTCTACCAAGACTTTTCCACTGCCCGTAACTGGGCCGTGGTACCGGGAGCCAGGGAGGCGCTGGAATCCTGCAAGGGGCTGGGGCTCAAGATGGCGGTGATCTCTAACTTTGACAGGCGGCTGGAGGAGGTGCTAGAGCAGTGCGGCCTGGGGGGGTATTTTGAGTGGGTACTCACCTCTGAGAGCGCCGGGGTGGCCAAACCCGACCTGGGGATATTCCGGCAGGCGCTGAGCTTGGCCGAGGTGCCACCCCACCAAGCGGCGCACGTGGGGGACGATTATGTCAACGACTATTGGGCGGCACGAATGGCGGGAATGCGCAGCTACCTCATCCGCCCCCGCGCTCCCCCCAAACCCCTGCAGTGGAACGTCCCGGAGGAACATGTGATCCACTCCCCCCAGCAGCTCATTCCCAAACTGGAAGGGCTTCTATTAAACTCACCCACCTAGTTATACCATGTGGTTTGTGCAAAGGGAATGATGGGAAAGTGGGAGGGGCCTTGTAGAAGCAGCAGATCCTTATATCTAGTTGGGGTTTGTCTTCATCACTTCAGTTATACCATGTGACACACAGCAGTTAGCCAATCGCTTTACATCAACTGCCCCCTGAGCCCGGCTGCCTCATTCAGCTGCTGGCATGATCTGGGCACGCCCCGCCCTGCTGGAGTTTGTACATATACCGGCTCTGTGTCAATAAATACATTATCTCTGCCAGAATAACTCCCAGTATTTACTCTGTGACTCCTAAAGGCTCTGCACCCACCTAAACACTGGCACCCAATGTGTCCCCTGGCACCTGTGGGTGGGGGGGGTACAGCTTATTGTGTGCCCAGAACATTCCTTCTCTGTATATTTGTATTTATACATATGGGTAGGAGGTGCCATAGTGTTTCCCTTAGACAGTACAGTATGGGGGTACAGCTTATTGTGGCCCAGAACATTCCTCTCTGTATTTTGTATTTATACATATGGGTTAGGTGCCATAGTGTTTCCCTTAGAACAGTACAGTATGGGGTACACTTATTGTGTGCCCAGAGCATTCCTTCTCTGTATATTTGTATTTATACATGGTAGGGGTGCCATAGTGTTCCCTTAGACAGTACCAGATTTGGGTACCGCTATATTGTGGTGCCCAGAACATTCCTTCTCTGAGTATATTTGCTATTTGATACATATGCGGTGTGTACTGGGTGCCGATCAGTGTTTCCTAGACAGTACCAGATTGGGTACAGTCTATCTTGTGTGCCCAGACATTCCCTCTCCTGTAGATTTGGTATTCTATACACTCATGTTGGTTAGGACAGGTGGCCATTAGTGTGCCTTAGACCAGTTACAGTTGGGGTACAAGCTAGTTGTTGCCCAGAACATTCCTTCTCTGTATTTTGTATTTATACATATGGTAGGAGTGCCATAGTGTTCCCTAAATCCCATTACACAGTATGGGTAACAAGCTATTGTGTGCCCAGAAACGATTCCCTCTCTGTTATATTCTGCATATTTTACATATGGCGAGGATGCCATAGTGTTCCCTTAAACAGTACTAGTATGGGTAACAGCTTGTGGCCCAGGAACACTTCCTCTCTGTATATTTGTATTGGTATACATATGGGTAGGGTGCCATAGTGTTCCCTGACATACAGTATGGGTACAGCATTAGTGTGCCCAGAACATCCCTCTCTGTTATTCTGTATTATACATATGGGTAGGAGGGTTGCCCCATAGTGTTCCTTAGACAGTACAGTAGGGGGTACAAGCTTATTGTTTGCCCAGAACATTCCCTCTCTGTATATTTGTATTATAGTTACATATGGTATGGGCGTCCATAGGTTTTCCCTTAGACTCCAGTCATGGCGCGTTAAGTATTGTGTTGCCAGAACATTCCTTCTCTGTTTATTGTCGATTATACATATTGGGGTAGGAGTGCCTAGGTTGCCTCATAGACAGTACATAGGGTGTACAGCTTATTGTTGCCCAGAACAGTCCCTCCTGTATATTTGATTTATACATATGGGTTAGCGATGGTGCGCTAGTTGTTTCCCTTAGACAGTACATATTGGGCGGTACAGTTCTATTGTTGTTGCCAGACATTCCTTCTCTGTATGTATTGTATTTTATACATCATGTGGTAGGGGTGCCAAGTGTTTCCTTAGACATACAGTATGGGGTAACAGCTTATTGTTGCCCAGAACATTCCCTCTCGTAATTTGTATATACATATGGGTTAGGAGTGCCATAGTTTCGCCTATAGGACGTACAGTATGGGTACAGCTTATTGTGTGGCCCAGAACATCCTTCTCTTATATTTGTATTCTATACCATTATGGGTAGGAGGTGCAAGGTCCCTTGACAGTACAGTAATGGGCCGTACACTGTGTGCTCCAGAACAATTCCTTCTCTGTATAGGTTGTATTTATACATATGGGTAGGAGTGCCATAATGTTTCCCCTTAGACAGTACAGATGGGAGTACAGCTATTGTGTCCCAGAAATTCCTTCTCTGCGTCATATTTGATTTACATATGGGTAGGGGATGCTCATATGTCCCTTAGACATACCAGTATGGGTACAGCTTATGTGGTGCCCAGAACATTCCTTCCGTATATGTTATTGTAACATTATGGGTAGGGTCGTGCCATGTGTTTCCCTTAGACAGTAAGTATGGGGGTTACAGGTGCTTATTGTGTTCCAGAACGTTCCTTCTTCTGTATATTGTATTATACATATGGTAGGGTGCGCATAGTTTCCCTTAGACAGTACTATGGGACAGCTTATGTTGCCCCAAAACATTCCTTCTCGTTATATCTTGTATATATTTATTAATGTGACCCATGAACCCAAGGGTATTAGGCATGCGCCGGTCCCTGGCGTGATACAATGAGAGACAGAAGTCAGCAGACAGGGAGGGTAGAGAGAAACAGGAGTTGGGGCATGTACCAGTCACACGGGCGGTCAGACAGGATAATTTATAGTATCAGTCACTTACCGGTCAACGTGGGTAACAGAAACTGTCTCCGTGGGAGAAAACATATATTTTATCCCGAAATCAGCCACAATAGTGATGTAAACTTCCGTTCTAGGAAGAAGTCTTAGGACCTGGGTAGCGATGTTCTATAGATCCCAGTGATTTAGACTTCCTGGTCTAGAATGAAGTCTAGGACCTGCTATCGTACGACACTGTTCTATAGATCCCGTGAGTGTAATCTTCCTGGTCTAGAAGAAGTCTATGGACTGGCGGTATCGCCAATCTTAATCGGCTTACTTTTCCCTGATCTGTGATGAACCTTACACTTGGTCTAGAAAGAATCGTTTAATTGATACCTCCCGTGCGTATGCTAATTGTGCTGATTCCTCAGGTATCGTGTTCTATAGATTTCCCAATGATGAACTTCTGTTCTAGAAGAGTCTATGGACCTGGGGTATCGATTTCATAGATCCCAGTGATGTAACTTCCTGGTCTAGAAGAAGTCTATGACCTGGGATGGTATCGATGTTCTGTAAGACCAGTGATGAAACTCCTGTCTAGAAGAGTCTATGACCTGGCCGGGTATCGAGTTCTATAGATCCAGTGATGTAAATCTTCCTGGTCTTAGAAGAGTCTATGACTGGTGGATCGATGTTCTATAGATCCCATGATGTAACTTCCTGGTCTAGAAAAGTCCTATGGAACCTGGTGGTATCTATGTTTCTATAGATCCAGTATTTACCTTTCCTGGTCTAGAAAAAGGTCTATGGACCGATTATCGAATGTGTCTATAGATCCCAGTGAGTGTAACTTCTGGTCTTAGAAGAAGGTCTATGAGCCTGGTGGATCGAATGTTCTAATGATCCCAGTGAGTGTATACTTACCTGTTCTGAGAAAAGTTCTTATGGACCTGGGTATGATGGTCTATAGATCCTAGATGTAAATTCCTGTCTAGAAGAGTTCTATTGGACTGGTATCGATGTTCTATAATTCCCGTGATGTTCACTTCCGTGGGACTAGAAAACTATGACCTGGTATCGACTGTCTATAACCTAGTTGAATTCACTTCCTGGTCTAGAAAAGTCTATGGACGGGGGAGGTATCGATGTTCTTTAGATCTTCGAGTGATGTCATCCTGCGTCTAGAAGAAGTGCTATGGACCTGGGTATATCGATTTTCTATAGACCCGTGATGTTACTTTCTGGTCTAGAGGTGTCTAGAAGCCTGGTGGTATCGATATCTAAGTCCTAGTGATGATATCCGGTCTACCGAAGCAGGCTTAGGACCTTGGGTATCCAATGTTCTATAATCTAGTGATGTCCACTTCGTCTGTCTAGAAGAAATACTAGAACCTGTGTGTATCGATGTCTATAGATGCTAGTGATGTTCACTTCCTGGACTAGAAGAAGTCTATGAACCTGGGGTATCGATGTTCTAATAGTGTCCAGTTGATGTTATTTTTGTCTAGAAGAAGCATATGACTTGGCGGTGCGATCAAGGATTTATCTGTACGCTACTCGGTGATGTTGTTCTATAGATTGAACCCTCAGTGTATCGACTCCTGGACAGGAAGAGTCTTATTTGCACCTGCCCGTGCAGGCAGCGAAAGCCGGCGATGCAGTCTCAGTGGGTATCGATGTTGCTATAGATCCTAGTTGATGGTCACTTTCCTGGTCTAGAAGAAGTCTATGACCTGGGTATCGATGTTTCTATAGATCTCGGATGTCATCTTTCCTGGTCTAGAAGAAGTCTATGACCTTGGGTGGTATCGATGTCTCTCTATAGATCCCAGTTGATTTACTTCCTTGTCTAGAAGAATTCTACTGGACCTGGGAATCTATGATCTATACGATGCCTCATGATGCTTACTTTCCTGGTCTAGAAGCAGTCTATGACCTTTGATCTAATTTCTTTATAATCCTAGTGATGTCACTTCTGGTCAGAAAGGATAAATCTATGAACCGTGGAGGTATCGATTGTCTATAGATCCTAGTGTGTCACTTCCTGGACTAGAAGAAGCTATGAATCCTTAGGGGTATCCGATGTCTCTTATAGTCCCAGTATGTTATTTCTGGTTCTAGAAGAAGTCTTATGACCTGGGGATCGTGTTCAGAGATCCTATGATGTAACTCCTGGTCTAGAAAAGTCTTGGACCTGGTGGTATCGTGTTCTATGAGATCCCAGTATGTACTTCCTGGTCTGAAGGAAGTCGCTATTGGACCTGGGGCAGGGCCGGTATCGATTTTGCTATAGATCCCAGTGTGTTTCTTCCTGGTCCTAGAAGAAGGTCTATGACTGGGGTTTGGGTATATGTTCTATAGATCTGTAGTGATGTCACTTTCCTGTTAGAAATAGTCTATGGACCTGGGGTTTGGCTAATGTTCTATAGATCACTAGTGATGTTACTTCTTGCTTCTGAAGAAGTCTAGAACATCTCCAATAAATAGTAAAAGTTCCCTCTTTAGCCTCACTTGTTCTGACAAAGGCAGATCGCTCGTCCGGCATACAGCGAAAGACGGGGAAAACTGGTTGTGGAACCTCGCTCGGGGTGGAGGACAACACAAGCGCCGGTCGGTGAGAAGATGAGTTCCCCCACATCTAATCCAGCACAACCCAAATAGCTTTGTGGGCCTTCGAGCATTCCACCGCCGGTGCTCGGAATGTGGCGCGAGCGAAAGTCCGTTGTCGTAGCGGTGAGAAGACCAAGGTCGGATGTGTACCCCTCAGTCGGGAGTCGTTTCCCGAGCCCTTGCGCGCCATGGATTCCGTAGGCTCACTTGCCAGGTTTGTAAGCCGCCCGCTCTTTCCACGTGACCTTCAGGAGTTGACGCCGCCTTGGAACCGATCCCGGTGGCAAGCTTAGTGGCCAGTGTTTAAAGCCGTGTTCCGCTCGTCGGAATAGTTCTTGGCCTTCTTCTGCGTAGGGAACGTCATGAGGCCTTGTCCTCTTTGTGAGGTTGCCAGAACAGGGCCCCATGGTATCTTGTGGTACAAACTGATGTCTCACGACACTGCCAACGGTGGAGGAAATGCTCATTAGTCAGTGCCCAACTGGTGCCCAACATCAGTTGCCCGTGGCCGTCCTAATACCAACATCAGTGCCCGGCTCCGCTATACCCAGACATCAGTGCCCAACATCAGTGCCCGGCCTCATACCCATATCTAGTGCTCCGGCTCATACCCAACAGCAGTGCCCGCCTTGCATACCCAACGATCATGCCTAACATCACGTTTGCCCTGCCTCATACCCGAATATCAGTGCCTTCTCATGACATTCAGTGCGACCTCTGTTATACCTAAACTACTCATCACAGTCCTCGGCTCGCAGCTAACCAATGTCATCAGTGTCCAACAGAGTGTCAGCCCTTAACCTCATACAGAAACATACATGTTGGCCCTGGCTTTGACCTCCATACTATCAGTCCCGGCACTTGTCCCCAAACGAATCAGTTGCCGTGCCTTGTGATACCCAACATCAGTGCTCCGGCCTTGACCTCTAACTATCAGTGCCCAGACATCAGTCCGGCCTCGTGCGTGTGCCCAACAATCGGTGCCGCCCTCTGTCGCTACATCGGTGCCAGCCTGCCCTCTGTTGCCCAACATCGGTGCACGCCTCGGTGCCTGGCCTCGTGCTCCAACAGTCGGTGCCGGCCTCGGCCCAACATCGTGCCCGCCTCGTCTGCCAACATCGGTGCCGGCCTCGTTGCCCAAACTTTGGTGCGCAGGCCCGATTGCCAGCAACATCAGTGCCCGGCCTTCCAGCTTTTCAAATGGTGGGTCCACTATGACCCGACAACCAAACCCTATTGCTCTGGTGAGGCTCCAGTTGTTATTGTTATGTTACTTTTTATTCTATCTTTCATTCAGCCCTCCCTATTCATATACCAGCCTTCATCATCCACTCCCCTGGTTGCTTAATGTTAACTTGACCCTAGCAACAGATTAGCTTGCTGAACTGGAAAACTAATGAACGAAAAAAAAAACTACAAATAATAAAAAATGAAGAGCCAAATGCAAATTGTCTCAGGAATATCACCCTCGACATCATACTTAAAAGTAACTCTACAGGCGACAATCCCATTAATTGCCCCTGGAATTCCCAGCATGACTTGCCGAAGCACCCATCGCTTTTAGGGCGAGGGTGAAGGGTTACTAGGGAATATTCTCCGATCCCATAAATACTTGCTGTTTGTTTAACTTCCCGGAGACAGCAGTATAGTCTGTTTGATTCGCCTAGTGGGTATTTGGGGTGTGGGGGTCGGCGTCTCTATGTGTATTGGACCCGCGGAGGCAGCCAGAACACGGAGGAGTAGATCAGTCGTATGCTCCTTTATGCGAGCATTGGACTTCTGGTACGCAGTTGGTGTTAAAAGTTTTAACTGTCCGATTCCTGCTAAGGCTCCAGGGGATTTTCCTTCTTGCTTCCTCCTGTCCTGATAAGGGAGAGACGAAGACTAGCCGGTTCGGTCGTCTGTTTGCATGTTAAGACCCTACGGTCCGAACGGACCAGCCCCCTCAATCTATTCATACCGCTACCCTGGTGGCACAGGGATCTCGTACCTCGTTCTAGTGCTTCAGCGAACTCGTCGCAAATAGAATGAGGATAAATACGTCCTTATAAGTAAACGCAGTGTAATCATAGAACTTATATGGCCTGTTGACTTGCCTTTTTAAAAGCGGTGACCCTAGCATACCAGTAGAACAAAAGATGATATGACGTCCAACCTTCTACTTATATGGTGGAGTCGTCGTTCAGCGCGTTGGCCGTTCAGCATGTCCCCACCAGCGGCCGGTCCGTCATACCGGAGAGTTTGAAGGCGGTGAGGTCGCTCCAGTGCCGCGTTGGTAGATCCCTGCTGGTCTGCCGCTCCTGCCCCGCGGTGGACTCTTCTGCCACATGCATGCTGCTCCGGCTCTCGCCTCTGATTGTCACGACATCCGTCTGTTGCTTTTATAACGGTTCTAACCTCTTCGTATCTACTCGTCCTCTAGGCGCCGCCTGTCCGTCCTATAGATCACGAGTCAGCTATGCCGGACTGGTCAACGAATCCAATTTCAATCTGCTTATATACTGGTTGGTTTCCTCAATCTCTGCTGTGGACCAGTTTTTTGCAGCAAAGGTCCCTCAATCTCGGGTGTGACCATGTGTGTGATCAATTACCTCAATTTCTTCTGGCACCAATTGGCGAAGGTCCCTTCAATTCTCTGGTGGTGACCAGTGTCAGAAGGGTTTCCGCTCAATCTCTGGAGGCACCTATATGTTTCAGAAGTTCCCTCATTATCTCTGGTGTGATCCGTGGGTTCAGAAGGTTCCCTCATATCTTGGCACGAATTGGCCAGAAGGTTCCTCAATCTTCTGATGACCAGGTGTTGGTCAGAAGTTCCCTTCAATTCTGGGGCACCAATGTTCGTGTCAGAAGGTTCCCATCAATTCTCTGGTCCGTGCATCCATATTGTCAGTAAGTTCCCTTCAATCTCTGGCGGGCAACCAATCTCGGTCAGAAGGTCCCCCGACTAGCTCCTCTGGTGGTCTGGGCACCAATTGTGTGTCAGAAGGTCCTCCTCAACTCTCGTTTGGCTATCAATTGTCAGAAGGTTCCCTCAATCCTTGGGCATCAAGTTGGTCAAATGGTTCCCTCTATGCGTCTGGGGGCCGACCATGGTTGGTCAGAAGGTTCCCTCCAATCTCTGGGGCTATCTATAGGTGTCAGAAGGTTCCCTCAGCCTTCTGGGTGGCCATCCCAATCGTTGGTCAGAAGGTTTCCCTCACACTTCTGCTGGTTGGCCTGACGCGGTTGTTGGTGCGAGAATGGTTTCCTCAATCTCTGGGCCACCATATTTGTCAGAAGGTTCCTCAATCTCTGTTGCGACCCAATTGGTCAGAAGTCCTCAACTCTTGGTTATCTATATCTATTCAACGGTTCCCTGCAAATCTCTGTCGAGGGAGGATGCACCAATTGTCAGAAGGTTCCCTTCATATCTCTGGGTGTGTCCAGGGGGCACCAATTGTCAGAAGGTGTCCCTGCAATCTCTGGCGAGACCCCAATTGTCAATGAAGTTCCCTCAATCTCGGATACCAATTGGTCCAGAAGTTTCCCTCAATCTCTTTGGAGGACCCAATTGTCAGAAGTTCCCTCAACCTCTTGGGTTGAGACTCAATTTTCAGAGTTCCCTCAATCCTCTTGTTAGATGGAGACCAATTGGTCAGCAATTCCTCAACCTCTGCGGAGAGACAATTGGTCAGGATGTAGTTCCCATCAACCTCTGGGGAGACCAATTGTCAGGAAATTTCCCCAACTCTGGAGACCAACACTTGGTCAGAAGTTCCTTCAACCTTCGGGCGGCCACCATTGGTCAAATGTGTTCCCTCAGTCTCTCGTGCATCGCAATTGTCGAGATAGCTTTTCCCATACAACCTTGTGGCACCAAGTGGGTCAGAAGCAGGTTGTCCCTTCAGTAAACCTTCGTGGGTCAGAGACCAGACTTCGGTCCAGAAGTTCCCTCAATCTCTGAGTGCCGGTCCAAATTGCTGCCGTTCAGACAGGTGTTCTCAATCTCGGGGCCACTCCAATGGTCAGAGTTCCCTAAGTCTCTTTGGTGTAACCCAATTGGTCAGAAGTTTCCTCAATCTCTGGCGCACCAATAGTTCGCCATAGTGATGTAACTCTATTTACATCATGGATAGTTCCGGATCCTTATTGTGTGTGTGTAGTTAAGGGAACGTTACCGCCACACCGTGGTTTGTCTTTGCTGTGGGTCAAGTGTGGGTCCCCCAGGTATTCTGGATTCCCGGCGTCTGCAGCGCACTTCCTACAGCGATCCACGATCTTGTTCTGGGGCAGAAATAATAGTTTCATTAGTATATCCCCTTGCTCAGTAACGGGCCAGCAGCAGCACGGGTTTGCGGTATTGCTCAGTACGGCAGCCAGGCAGCACTGGGGGGTATTGTCAGTACGTGGGCAAGCAGCAGCCATCTGGGGGGTATTTGTCTCATACGGCAGCAAGCAGCCACTGGGGGTGTATTGCTCAGACGGCAGCAGCACACTGGGGGGTATTTTGCTCAGTACGGCACAGCGTCCACTTGGGGGGTATTGCTCATTACGGCAGCAGTCAGCCACCGGGGGGTATCTGCTCATTAACGGCAACAGCGCCACCGGGGGGTATTTGCTCAGTACGGAATCAGCCAAAAAGGGGGCCAAACCCCGGGGTATTGCTCAGTACGGGCAGCAGTCCGGGGGGGTCCCCAGTTTTACAGATGGGATGTCCCCAGTTTTCAGTGCTATGGGATCGCATGCAAACAGATCTTTCCCACGGTTCTGTTGCCTCAGGGCTGGCGACGGCCACTAGGAGGAGCCACTTGGAGTGCTCATGCTAATAAATAGCAGATTACTAGGGGGCATCAGAGCTGCATTAATAGGAGGTCCCAGTCTAGGGTGCAGTTTCAGCCTGAAGTAAGGCCATTGTGCATCATTACGCCCTGGGCCTGCAGGAAATTGACCATGCGGGGGGGGGGGACCATACCCCCCCAGCTTATACCCCATGAACCCAAACTCCATGGCTTCTCCCCTTGGCTCTGTGTTATTGTACATAAGGCCCATTGTCCTGCTGGGCTTGAGGAGCTCATTGGTGCAACGGAAACCATTCGCCCCCCCCCCCCGGGGTTTCCATCGCCTTTTTCATCCGGTCCCAAGGCGCTTCCGCATTCCTCCTGCCTGCATGCCCCCTCGTTAGGGGTCGCCCCCCAGCCCGCTCAGTAACTATATATATATATACAGCAGCTTTATGTGGGGTTAGAAATGGTCTTGCAATGGTCATAAAGCTACCTTAAAGTTGCTAGACAAGGGGACGCCGGGCAACCAGAAACATTGTCCATTAGTTGAAGGGTTCTTATTCAAGCCACTCAAAATCTAATTTCGGTTACGTACCGGTCGCCCAACAGCCAGCAAACCTTGTGTACTGGGTCCTGCCTGCTGCTCAATTCCAGTTTTCCTTTCATGCACCCCCCCTAGTTTGCTAGAGTAAGCCAGACATAGCCAACAAGTGGGATCTGCAAACAGAAAGGATCATTCAAAACCAGAAGGACCCAACTGCAACTTGCTAGAGAGAAGTCCATAAGATGGGCCTTTGCGGCTGTAGTCAGCGGGGCAGACGTTAATGGTTAACTGAGTTGTGATTGTCACTGTTTTGCCGAGCCGAGTGAACCCTTATGTCCCCGGCTCTGAGCTTGCACTTTCCTTCCTGGGCAGGCAGAAGCATTGCGGAGTTGTATTCAAGCTGGGTTACGGTATAACTGTTTATGGGAGGGTAACCCTGTGAGTAGCGGGAGCCCACAGCTGTACTGTATAAGCTGTCATGGGGTGGTAACCCTGTGAGGCCGCGAGGTCCCAGCACGTGGTACTGTTATAAACTGTCTATGGGGGGCTAACCCTGTGAGTGCCAGGAGCCCAGCAGCTTGGGTGTACTGGTATAACTGTATGGGGATGGTAACCCTGGTAGTGCGGGAGCCCAGCAGCTGGTACTGTATAAACTTATGGGGGTAACCCTGTGAGTGCCGGATGCTTCCACACTTACTGTATAACTGTATGGGGTGGTAACCTTAGATGTCCGAAAAGCCACAGGCTGTACTGTATAACTTCAGTAGGAGTTTAAGCCCTGTTGGAGGCCGGGACCCAGCAGCTGCACTGTATAACTGGTATGGGTGGGCGGGGGTAGCCGAACCCTGTGATCCGGAGCCCAGCACGTGGTACTGGTATCACTGGCATGGCGGGGGTAACCCTCCCGTGAGTCGCCGTGAAGCCCGCAGCAGGCTGTGCACTGTTACTAAGTGTAGGGGGGTGGTGGTAACCCTTGAGTGCCGAAGCCACAGCTTGTACGGTATTAACTTTGGGGAGGTAACCCTGTGAGTGGCCGGAGCCAGCCAGCTGGTACTGTATAAACTGTCATGGGGGGGGGGTAACCCTGTGCAGTCCGAGCCCAGCAGCTGTACTGTTATAACCTGTGATATGGGGGGGTGGGTAACCCTGTGAGTGCCGAGCCCAGCAGCTTGTACTGTATAAAACTGTATGGGGGCTGAGGTAACCCTGTGGATTCGGAGCCAGCAGGTCTGCTGGTACTGTATATACTGTATGGTCGGTGGTACCCTGTGGAGTGCCGGAGACCCAGCAGCTCTAGACTGTATAATGTATAGCGGGGCTGGGGATAACCCTGTAGAGTGCCGGAGCCCAGCAGCTCTGCTACTGCTATAATTGGTTATGGGGTGGGTAGGTTTAACCCTGTGGTATGCACCGCAGAGTCCCAACAGCTGGACTGATATAGACTGTTTAATGGGGGCAGCGGTACCCTTGTTGAGTGCCGGAAGCCAGCAGCTGTACTGTATAACTGTATGGGGGTGTAAACCTGTGGTAAAGTGTTGCTCGGAAGCCCAGCAGCTGTACTGATAACTGTTTATGGGGGCGGGCTTTGTGTTAATCCCTGTGAGGTGCCGGTAGCCCAGAAGTGGTACTGTACTAACTGTATGGGCGGGTGAACCCCTGTGAGTGCCGAGTAGGGTGCGGGTAACCCGCTGTGAGTCCAGTTGGTGCGGGTTAACCTGTTTAGTTCATAGGGGTGCGGTAACCCTGTGAGTGCATAGGGCTGGGGTAACCCGTGAGTGCCAGTAGTGCGGGTAAACCGGTAAGTGCCATTAGGAGTAAAGGTAACCCTCGTGTAGTGCGCGAGTAGGGGCGCGGGTATACTCTGTAAGTTGCCAGTAGGGGGCGAGGTACCCTTGGAGTGCACAGTAGGGAACTGCGCGGTAACCCTGTGCGAAGTCAGTATGGGTGCAGAGTTTAACCGAGGGTAACAGCCAGTAGATTGAGGGTATACCTCGTGCAGTCGCCTAGTAGGGCGCGGGTAACCCTGTGTAGTGCAGTAGGGGCGGCTGGTAACCCCTTGAGTGCCTCGAGTAGGGCCGGAACGCTTGTGGAGGCCGGAGTAAGCGCGGAACCCTGTAGAGTGCCCAGTAGGGGTGCAGGTAACCCTGTACAGTGCAGTAGGAGTGAGTGGTAGACCCTGTGAGTCTCAGTAGGAGTGAGGTAGCCCTGGCAGGCCCAGTAGAGTAGGGTGAACCCTGTGCATGCCATGTAGGACTCGGTTGAGGTCAAACCCTGTGAAGTGCCATAGGGGCGGGTAACCCTGTGAGTGCCAGTAGGTGAGGTAACCCTTTGCAGTGCAGTAAGAGTGAGGGTTAGCCTGTGGAGTGCCAGTAGGTAGTGAGTTGTTAAGCCCGTTGTGATTCCAGTTAGGAAGTGAGGTTACCCGTGAGTCGATAGGAGTGAGTGGTAACCCCGTAGTCAGTAGAGTAGTGGACCCTTGTGAGGCGAGTAGGAGTGAGCGTAAACCCTTCAGCCAGTAGGATAGGAACCCTGTGAGTGCGCGGAGTGAGAGGGAGGTAGCCCTTGAAAGTGCCAGTAGGGCGCGGGTACACCCTGTGAGGCCATAGGCTGCGGCGGGTAACCCCTGTGAGTGCCATTAGAGTGAGCGGAGCTGGTGAGTGCCAGATCAAGTGCTGAGGTAACGCCTGTGATGCCATAGTAGGTGCGGTAACCCTGTGTATGCCAGTAGGGGTGCGGAACCTCGTGCCATGCCAAGTAGCAGTGAGGGTAACTCCTTTGTGCAGTGCCAGAGGTGGTGTGCGCGTTAACCCTGTGAGTAGTGCCATTAGGGGCGGGTAACCCTGTAGGCCAGTAGGCGCGGGTAACCCGTGCAGGCGCCAGTAGGGGGCTGCGTGCGGGTAACCCTGTGAGTACACCAGTAGGAGTGAGGTTAACCCTGTTGATGATGTTCAGTCAGGGGCGCGGTAACCCTGTGAGCAGTGCCCTAGTAGGCTGCGAGGTACCCTGTGCAGTGCCAGTATGGGGCGCGCGGGTAACCCTGTGATTGCCAGTGGAGTGCAGGGTAGCCTGTGAGTGCCAGTAGAGATGAGGGTTAGCCCTGAATGGTGATGCCGTAGGTAGTGAGGTAACCCTGTGCGCTTGAGCATGCCAGTAGGAGTGAGGTAATACAACACTATAATACAGTAGGGGCGCGGTAAACCCTGGGTAGTGCCAGTAGGGGCGCGTGGCTAACCCTGTCTGAGTGCCAGGTAGGAGTCGAGCGTAACCCTGTAGCTGCCATTAGGGGCCTGCGGTAACCCGTGAGTGCCGAGTAGGGCGGGGTAACCCTTGACGTGCCTGGAGTAGCGGCTCGTGGTAACCCTGTGCGGTAAGTGCCGAGTAGGGGCGCGTCGGGTAACCCCTGTACATGCCAGTAGGAGTGAGGTAACCCTGTAGTGCCATAGGTGCGGCGGGTAACCTGTAAGTGCCATGTAGGAGTGAGGGTAACCTGTTATACGTTGCCAGCTGCAGGCCGGTAACCCTGGAAGTGCCAGTAGGCCGCGCGGGTAACCCTGGAGTGCCAGTAGGCGCGCGCGGTAACCCTGTGAGTTGCCGATAGAGTGAGGGTAACCCTGTAAGTGCAGTACGACGTCGAGGGAAACCCTCGTGAGTGCCAATAGAATGCGGGTAACCCTGTGTTAGTGCCAGTAGGGCCGCGTGGTATACGCCTTCTGTAGAGCCAGTAGTGGGGCGCGGAGGGTACCCTGTAAGTGCCAGTAGGATATGAGGGTAACCCTGTAAGTCCTAGTAGCACGCGGGTAACCCTGTAAGGCCAGGTAGGGTTGCGGGTAACCCTTGTGATCCAATTAGTTAAGGGCTGTCGTTGAAGTGTAACCCTGTGGAGTCCAGAGGGCCGGTTTAACCGCTTAAGTGCCTTAGTAGGGGCGCGGTGGTTACTCTGTAAGTGCCAGTAGGGTGCGGTAACCCTGTGAGTGCCAGTTAGGGCTGGCGGTAGACTCTCTGAACTGCCAGTAGGGTTGCGTGGTGAACCCCGTGAGTGCAGTAGGGCTCTGCGGGACGGGATAACCCGTAAGTGCCGAGTAGAGTAGGTAACCCTCCGGAATTGCCCAGTAGGGGCGCGGTAACCCTTGTGAAGTGCCAGTAGGTGCATGTAACCCGGGTAAGTGCCATAGGAGTGAGGAAAGCCCTGTGATCCAGTAGGATTGAGTGGTAAACCCTTTGTGATGCCGAGTGGAGGAGGTAACCCTGTCGCAGTGCCAATGCTAAGTGCAGGTAGCCCTCGTTGCAGTGCAATGTAGGATGGAGGTAACCCTGTGGAGTGCAGTAGGATGTGAAGCGGAACCCTGTGAGTCCATATGGGTGCAAGCGAACCCTTTGGTGCCAGTGTATGAGTCGTAGCCCTGTGAGTGCCAGTAGAGTGAGGTAGCCCTGTGATGGTGCCTATAGTAGTGAGCATAACCCTGTGAGTGCCTAGTAGGATGAGCGTAACCCTGTGAGTTGCCGAGTTAGGGCGCGGGAACTCCTGTGAGTGCCAAGTAGGAGTGAGGGTTCGTAGCCCTGTGTAGTTGGCCCAGTAGGGTGACCCTGGGTAACCCTGGAGTTCCAGAGGGGGCGCTGGGTAAACCGGTAAGTTGCCCTAGTAAGAGTAGGAGGAACCCTGTGAGTGCAGTGGGGCTGCAGTAACCCTGGATGCGCAGTAAGGGTGCCAGTATACCCGGTAAGTGCCAGTAGGAGTGAGTAACCTATGTAAGTCCGAGAGGGCGCGGGTAAAACCCTGTGAAGTCCCAGTAGGGGGCAGTAGACCCTGTGTCAGTTGGCCAGTACCCTCACACCACCCTGCCTGAAGTCCCAGTAGATGAGGGTAGCCCTAGTGAGTGCCGAGTAGGGGCGCGCCTGTGTGTAACCCTGTGAGTGCCTTCATAGGGAGTGAGTGTAGCCCTGTGAGTGCAATAGGGGTTGTAAGCGGGTAACCCTAGTGAGTGCCAGTCAGAGGTGCAGGTAAACCGCCGCGTAAAGCCAGTAGGCCAGTAGCTGTAACCCTTGTGTTTCAGTGCGAGTAAGGGGCGTGCCGCTACGGGTAACTCTGTTAAAGCCAGGGGTGCGGTTAAACCTGTGACATGCCAGTAGGGGTGCATCGGTAACCCTGTGGATGCCTAGGTTCAGTAACCGGCTAAGTTGCCCAGTAGAGTGAGTAACCCCTTGTGAGTGCCAGCTAGCGGGCCGGGTAACCCTGTGTGAGTGCCCATAAGGTTGCAGGTAAACCGGTACTAGTGCCCATTGTAGGCATGCAGTTAACCCCTCGTTGTTATGCCTGCTAGTCAGGGTGCGGCGGGAACCTGGGTGAGTGCCAGTTAAGGGGTGCAGGTAATCCTCAATGTCGAGCGGGTACTGGTGGGCTACTCGTGATAGGGGTGTCTGCAACTGGGCAGTTGCGGTGGCGAAGAGATGCGTTGGTGGCTTTGGGTGTCGAGGGTTCATAAGCGGCGATCAGCGTCGAACGACCGATGGGTGCGAGTTGGCAGATGTTCTGGGGCCAGCTGTGATCGCGGCTACCGCGGACCGCGTGGTGTCACGGCCGTTAAGTCAGTAGGGGTTGAGGGTAACCCTGTGCGAGTGCCAGGAGTGGCGCGGGTATAACCCTGATAGTGCCCGAGTAGGGGTGCAGGTACCCAATAAGTGCCGATTAGGAGTAGAGTGGTATCCCTGTGGAGTGCCAGTAGGGGCGGCGGGAACCCTGTAAGTGCCAGTACGGGAGCCGGTAACCCTCGTGTCCAGTAGGGGCGTCGGTAACCCTTAGTGCCAGTAGATGTGAGGTAACCCTGTAAGGGAGTTAGGAGTGAGGGTTAACCCACTGGAAGTGCCCAGTAGGCACGTGTAACCCTGGAAGTGCCAGAGGGAGTCGCGAATGGAACCCTGTGAGTTGCCAGTGAGGGTGCGGTTACCCTGTGAGATGCCATGTAGGGCCTGGGTAAACCCTTGTGAGTGTCCTATAGGGCGGGTAACCCGTAAGTGCGCAGTAGTGCGCGTGTTAAACTCTGTACAGCTGCCAGTTAGGTGCGGTAACCCTGGTGATTGTCCTGAGTAGAGTGGCTGGCGGGTAACCCTCGTATGAGTGCCAGTAGGATGAGTGCTAACCCTAGTGAGTGCCTCAGTAGGAGTGATGTTGGTTACCCGTGAAGTGCCAGTAGGGGCATGCGTCCTCGTGAGAACCCTGTGAGTGCTAGTAGGAGTGAGGTAAACCCTGTGAGTGCCAGAGTAGGGGTCCGCGGCCCAACCCTGTGAGTGCCAGTAGGATGGGGTTAACCCGGGATGCCCAGTAGGGGGGTAACCCTGTGAGTGCCAGTAGGGGCGCGTGGTTAACGCCGTGTGGGTAGTGCCGAGTAGTGGCGCGGGTATAACCCTGTTAAGTGCCAGTATAGTAGAGAAGGGTTAAACCCGCTAAGTGCCTAGTAAGGCGCGGTAACCCTGTGTGTGCCAGTAGGCGCGGGAACCCTGTGAGTGCCTAGTAGGGCTGCGCGTAAACCCTTCGTGTGATGCCAGGTAGTGAGGTAACCCTTGTAAGGTGCCCAGTAGGATGAGGTAACCCCTGGTGGAGTGCCCAGAGGAGTGCGGGATAACCTGTGAGTGCCAGTAGCGGCGGGGTAACCCTAGTGAGTGCCATAGGGGCCGGGTAACCCTGTATCAGTGCCAGTAGACCATGAGTGGTAACCTGTATATCAGTAGGGGCACGGGTAATCCCTGTATAGTCCAGTAGGTGCGGTAAACCCTGTCGAAGTGCAGGTATGCTCGGCGGTAACCCTGTGAGTGCCGTTGAGTGAGGCCGTGGGTAACCCTTGTAAGGGCCAGTAGTGGCTCGGTAACCCTGTGGAGTGCCAGTAGGAGGGCCGGGTATACTCTGTAAGTCCCAGTAGGGTGCGTAAGTAAACCCCTTGCAGGCCAAGTAGGGGCTATGTGCGGGCTATCTCGTGTAAGTTTGCCGAGTAGGTGCAGAGCTAACCGGTAGAGTGCCAGTAGAGTGAGGGTAACCCTGTTGAGTGCCAAGGGGCCGTGTAACCCTGTGGAGTGCCCAGTAGGGTGCAGGTAAACCGGAAGTGCCACTAGGAGTGGAGGTAGCCCTTGCATGCCAGTAGGACTGAGGTAACCTGTGAGTGCCAGTAGGAGTGAGGGTAGCCCCTGTGCAGTGCCAGTAGGCATGAGGGGTAGCCCTGTGAGTTGCCAGTAGATGAGCGCTAGACCCCTTGATCCAGATAAGAGTGAGGTACCCTGTGAGTGCCGAGTTAGCAGTGAGGGTAGCCCTGTGTCTAGTGCCAGTAGTTGAGTTGTTAAACTTTGGGTGCAGTAGGAGTGAGGTAGCCTTGTGAAGTGCCAGTAGAGTGAGCGGAACCCTGTGAGTGCCAGTAGGTAGTGAGGTAACCCGTCGAGCCAGTAGGTGCAGGGTTAACCCTGTGCATGCCAGTAGGGGCGTGCGTAACCCTGTGGTGCCAGTAGGGTCGGGTAACCCTTTGAGTGCCATAGGGAGCGCTGCGTAACCCTTGTAGTCGCCCAGTAGGCGGGTAACCCTGTGGAGTCTGCAGTAGGAGTCAGGGAACCTAGTGGCAGTCCATAGGGCGGCGGGGAACCCCTTTGTGAGTCCGAGTGGAGTGAGGTCATAGACCCTGTTGAGTCCAGTAGGGCGGGTAACCCTGTGTAGGAGTGCCAGTTAGGGCGGCGTGTAGAACCCTTGCTGAGTGCATTAGGGCAAAAAGAGAGAGATTAACACTGGCCCCAATGTGTCCCCCTGGCACCTGTGGGGG